>NC_090731.1:133968622-134013622 GCF_036898095.1 Palaemon carinicauda
AAAGGCCTTGCCTGTCCGCTGTTAAAAGAGCAACTCTAAAAAAATGAGAAAAAGATTGAGGAGAAGAATGACGGTGGTAGCTTTGAGAGTAAAGCCACCCTGACACTTGCACGAATTTGTGGCACGCATTGTTACGACTCGAGTCGTGAACTGGCGTGAACTTGTCGTGAACTGGCGTGAAGTGTTCGTAAACCGGTCGTGACATCATGGCATGTCATGACGAGAATTTTAAAATGTTCAAAATTTTGGTCACGACAAAATTTCGTGACCGGGTCGTGAACTATGCGCGAATTGTTCGTGAACTCATCGTGAACTCGTCGGGACGATGCGGGAAGTGCGCAAACTATGCGTGAACTCGTCATGAACGCGTCGTGCCACTTCGTGTCAATGTGGACAGGTCAGCTATGATTCTAAGGTAATTTTTGTAGCCCCTTTGATCTTCCAGTTCGTGCCACAAAATGTCACGACTTGCCACGACAAATTCGTGGCAAAAAGTCATGCAAGTGTCAGGGTACCCTTAGAATGTTAAACGTGGGAATAATTGAAAAGGAAGAGTGATAGCGAATCTAATGAAGAGAATGATAGGGATTTTGTTTGTGCAAGGATCTAGATGCAAAATGAGAAAAAGATTGAGGAGAAGAATGACGGTGGTAGCTTTGAGAGTTAGAATGTTAAACGTAGGGATAATTGAAAAGGAAGAGTGATAGCGGATCTAATGAAGAGAAGGATAGGGATTTTGTTTGTGCAAGAGTTTAGATGGAGGTTAAATAAAATGAGAGTTGGGGTGTGGATATAAATTGCTATACAGTAGAACAAATAATTAAGGTACAAATGGAGTGGGAATAATTCTATCAAAAACCCTAATATACAGCATAATAAGCTTGAGAAGGGTAAATGACAGAATAAAAAATAGATGAAAAAATAGTCAACAACGTGGGTCCTTGTGCACCTCAAGCTGGATATGATGATGTTGAGAAAATTGTATTTGGAATGAAATGTATCAACAGTCGAGTGAAAAACCGGCAGAAGAGAGATCAATTACTGTTACTGGTTGTGACATGAATACACATGTAGGAAGGATCAGAGTGGTGTTGATATTGTGCATGATGGATGGAGAGCTGGAGAAGCAAAAGATGGAGAGAGAGTGAGTTGTGTACTGCCAGTGTCATTTTATTTGGCTATTAAGGAAACCTGGTTTGAAAATGAAGAAAATCAGAACATTCCATACGAGTGAACCAAGAGAAAGTCAAACTGACTTCCTCATGTGCAGCAGATCATATCTGAGAGGCGAAAATAGAGTAATGTATTTTTATGTAACAAGGGCAAGACAAAGAACTGGTCGAAAAAAACATCATGAACACTTGTTAAATGACGAAAATCCTAGCAAATTCTTTGAAGATGTATTCTAGAAACTTAGTACGGCACATGCTATTAGCAGGATGGATGTAATGAAGGGACTATAGAAATTGAAAAGTGGTGAAACAATAGGACTAGATGGAATTCCAGCAGAAGTGGGGAAGAGCATGGGGGGAAGAAGGAATAGACATGATATGGGACCTAGCAAACAATATATATAGCCAGAAGATACCAAAAGAATGTAGAGAGAGCTTTATTGTTCCTATCTATATAGATAAGGGTGACATTCAGGATTGTGCAAAAGGCAGAGGAATAAAGCTAATGTCTCACTCCACGAAAATCTGGGAACAAATAATGGATCAAAGAATTAGGGAAGAAACATCTGTAAGTGAATAACACTTGGTTTTATGGCAGGAAGACATACAGCAGATGATGGAAAAACACAAGGAAAAGCAGAAATGACTACCCATAATATTTATGAATCTGGATAAAAGCATAATATAGAGTTCCACGCCAAGAGGTTTACATGTGTATGCAAGTAAAGGTAACACCTAAGAAGTGTGTGAGGTTGGTCCAAGATATGTATGAAGAAGGAATATTGCAGGTTGGAGGCTGTTTTGGTTTAAATGTATAATTACCAGAAAGAGTTGGTTCAAATCAGGAAATTGCTTAAAGCCCATATCTTTATTTTTTTTTTTTTTTTGTGTGTGTTTATGGATCTTCTATTACAAGGAATAAGAGATCAATCCCCAGGTCCATGTTGTTTGTTGATGACATCATGTTATGTGGCATCAACAGTGTTATGCAATAGGATTAAAGATAAGTAGAAACAACACTAAATACTTAAGTTTTAAAGAAGATTAAGACTCGGAGATTAGTATGGATTGATTGATTGATTTGAGGTCTTCTGGCATCCTGACATCTAAGGTCATTGATACCCATATCATTCGTTATAGATAAAGAATAAAAGAATATTTAATTAAAACCATAAAAGCAAAGATGTCATTTTAAATTAAAAGTTAAATACCTTTCAGATGACCTGCTTCTGAAGTAAAGCTAAAAATACTGCTAGCATGGTAACACATATCATGTCCAAGAATCTTGGCAAGGATGAACCTGCCATCCTCACTTCAAGCCTCAAACAGATATCTATTTCTTTCACTACTATAACTGGGGCATTCAGTCAATAAATACCTTACTGTCAAGGGGACCAAACAGTCGTCGCAATATGGCTTGTTTTGGCCAGTAAGCAAATATTCATTTGTCAACCGAGTGTGACCAATGCGGAGACGACAAAGAGTAGTCTCCCCCTTTCTGGGTATCATGTTATACTTCCAGGAGGATATAATATCCGTTACCTCTCGCATCTTATTTTCAACCAAACCATCCCAATGCTGTTGTCAACTATTCAAAATCAAATTCTTAAAGTTGGGTAAACATTCACAGAGAATGGGATACCTTCGTGGTCACAACTTAGCTGCAGCATTCTTTGCCAGTAAATCTGCCTTCTTGTTTCCAGACACCCCTAACTGTGCTGGAACCCAGAAAAATGAACTGTAATACCTCTCAGTCCAATAATAAAAAGCCATTCTAAAATCTTTAAAACTAGACAGTTACTAGAATTACAAACTTCTAAAGCTTGAAGGACACTCCTTGCATAACTGAAAAGGGTAAAATTAACCCCCTCTTCCTACGCTATTTTTCAAATGCGGTTAGTATGCCATATAGTTCGGCTGTAAATATGGAAGCTGTTAGATGAAGTGCACCTCTACAATTAAAAGCATTACTATATACTCCAAATCCAACGCCTCCCTCGCATTTGGAGCCATCAGTATATATAAAAGTCGATTCCTCATGTTTTACATGTTGCATAAAAAGAGACTTGGCTTCTCAGTCAGTCATATTATTTTTAACTCCAATAAAATATTTACACAAAATTACCTCTGGTAATTTCCATGGAGGCGTTGATGATACCTTAAATGGGAGCACCTTAGTTCCAGCTATATCAAGACTGTCTATCAATTGTTTGACCCAAAAACCAAAAGGTTGAGGAAATTTTGGGTGCACCTCAAAGCATGCTGTTTGCTTTACAAGGCTGGCAGTCTGATAGGCTAAAGAATTAGGAATCTTTGCAACCTAAACCAATACCGAATAATAAAAGACTTTCAGTAAAGGTCTAACGGAAATTCCCCAGCGTCAACAAGGAGGCTTGGAATATGCGAAGTTTTAAATGCTGCTATTGCCAATCTGGTACCGGTATGGGCTATAGAATCTAAAGTCTTTAATCTGCTTGGGGTGGCTGAGGAGAATATTCACACCCATAACTAATTTTTTAAAAAATTAAGAAACTCACAAGGATGAAGTAAAAAAAAAAAAAAAAAAAAAAAAAAAAAAAAAAAAAAAAAAAAAAAAAAAAAAGTATATTTGTTCCCTGAATGAATATTTTGGGGAAAGATGTCAGGTGTCTTGTGCTCCCTGAGAATAAACGTAAGGTTTAAGGAAGAGTGTATAATAACACAGTAGGGAGACCAGTTTTGATATATGGAGCAGAACCATGACTGGCAAAGAGAATGCAAGAGAATAGATTGGATGCTGTTGAGATGAAAATGATCGGGTCAATGTGTGGTGTTAAAAAATTGACAGAATCAAAAAATGAAAGAATAAGAGGCACTACAAAAGTCATAGAACTATCACAGAAGACCCAGAAAGGAGACTGCAGTGCTATGGCCATGGGATGAGACACATGTAGGGCATAATGATGCAGATGGAGGTGCCCGGTGGGAGAGCGAGAGGAAGACTGTAGCGAAGGTGGAAGGTTATAGTTTAAGATCTGCAAGACATACATATATATATATATATATATATATATATATATATATATATATATATATATATATATATATATATATATACAGTATATATATATATATCATCATCTCTTACGAATAATTAACGCAAAGGGCCTCGGTTAGATTTCACCAGTCATCTCTATTTTGAGCTTTTAATTCAATACCGTATTATTCATATATATATATATATATATATATATATATATATATATATATATATATATATATATATATATATATATATATATATATATATATATATAAACAGTGTCCAACAGTAAACTTATCTCGGTATAATGTAAATCACTTCTTGCAAGAACTTTCACTTTAGTGACAAACGTTGCATTTCTTTGCATTACAGCGTCATTGACGTTGAAGTCCTTTTCGGGTATTGCAAGAAGGGAAAATAATAAAATCCATACAGTATTATCATACAAAACTATTTTATCTATCTATGTCATCCTGATCTAGTAGTAATCATCATACATCTGTACTTGGATCAGAAGACTCTGCAGTGACTAAAGTATGTTGGATTAGGGACGCAATACTAGGTGGGAAAAAAACGAGGTTAGATAAGCACTTAGCCAGTGTGTACATCCAAGAATTCTAACTAGAGCGTAAACGCTTTTAAGGATGCAGAGGCTATTACGCTTTTACAATTATATAATGAGGTAAAATGAGGAAGATGGAGAGAATAAGTGAAGAAGCTGAGGAGATAATATGTCAAGAAGCTGAGGAGAGAATATGTGAAGAAGCTGAAGAATGACCATATGTGAAACAGATGGGGATAGCCATAAGAGAGAGAGAGAGAGAGAGAGAGAGAGAGAGAGAGAGAGAGAGAGAGAGAGAGAGAGAGAGAGAGAGAGAGGAGGGTTGTTGCCTGCGTAATTCAAAGGTCGTAAAACTGACCACAACGTTTTGGGTCATATGGTGGGGGTCAATACAAGTACTGAATTCATAATAGAATTTCAACTAAAAAATACATTGGTGAGATCATTTCAGCGTAGGCCGGATAGACATAAAAATAAAACAAAGCGAGTTGCGTTTTACTCATTTTGCACACATACAGTATATATGGGCGTACACAAACATACATATGCATATACTGTATATATACATATATGGTATATACTGTGTGTATATATACACATATATACACACACACACACACACACACACATATATATATATATATATATATATATATATATATATATATATATATATATATATATATATATAACTGATGCTCGAGTAGAAGCCTCAAGTCATGAAATCTCATTTAAAATTCTCAAAACCACCAGTCTAAATAATTCACTAGAATCCAAACTTTAAGATTTGTTTCCATAAGGAAAATTGACATTTGGAAATAAATGAGAAAGAGAAAGAGATCGAGCGGGGGGAGGGGTGTTTCTGTGCTTAAAATTGCAAGAGAATATTAAAACTGTAAATACTGGAGAACTGATGTCATCGGAATCTTCAATGGTTAATACAATATGGAAATGTTTCAAGTATAGTGTTTACCTCAGGGTTCGTTCATACTACACAAAAACAATGTCGTATATATTGCATAGAGCTTGTATTTCCTAGACTGGATGCATCAGGAATAGTGTTTAACATGGTCGATGATATGTAATGGACGTTGTCCAAGACGTATGTGTTAATAGGTTTCAAAAAAATGTCAAACTTCAAAATCATAAATAATAAACCAATATTCAATAGACGGGGCTTACTGATATAGCAGTTACCATGCTTCTGCGCCAAACTAATGACAAACGGGAGCATAAATTTAGTTTCCCATTCCAGTATTTATCAAAGACTAAAGAAAGCTACAGAGGACAAAAAATAGTTTGAATCAAATAATGGCAGTTTGTTGCCGAGATGATTACTTGGCAGTCTATCCGTTTAAATCTTTTATGACACTCGCATGGTTAAACCATTTACTGTTCCTTTTTCTTCGAGTAACACGGAAGGATAACTAATTACTAACCAGACTCTTACATAAGACTAAAAATAAATGAAAAGAATCGTATGGGTAACTACAAAATCTTTAAAACAAATTATTCCCAAATGCAACTAAAATGTTGTACATAACATGACATAATGTGTGGAATATACTATCTTCAAAGTTGCTTTAATATTCTTTAGGCTGCATTATAATAGCCAGTTTCATCCCAGTGATGCCAAATTGTAAATTACTTTTGTTCGTCAAAATTTTTTCATTTGTCAAACATTTATTCTCTAGCGCTGGACAGTGAATTATTTTCCAGTCATTTGTAATATAATTACCATACACTAACAGTTCATGAAAAGTGTGAACACATCAATCAATCACAAATAATTCCATTCAAACCAATCAAGTCTGACAGGATCTGTTTTTAATACGCTTTTATTTTGAATACGTAATACGACCAATTTTAAATACTAAAGATAAATGTGCAAAATAGGAAGGCAAATTAATACCTACAACCGATAGACTGTTTTACTATTTGCCAGACCGTTCAGCAGCTAAACAAAACACTACTTAATGTGTCAATCGAATTAACTAGGGTCACACAAATCTGTTTTCGATGACTGTACTTTCTAACTAACTATCACGATGATACAAACGAACAAGAGCGCACTTCTTCAAAAACCCAACCCCAAAAATATACTTCATAGGTTAGCTAAGGCACTAGTCGCACACTGTTATACATGCACTCTCTTGATATTTAGTACTCGACGGATTATCCAGAGCAATTATGTCAGAACTCTCGCTAGGTATCGGCCTTTTACAATGAATATATACTAATTTGATTTTCTCTCCTCAATCTCACACCACACTTTTTTTCATGTACCCTTTTGTTGTAATAAATTCCCTTTATATTTTTCTCTGAGTAGTAGTAGGATTCAATACATACCTACCTCCAAAACTCTGTTAGATTATTTCTGGCTGTTTTATGTATCATAAAATAAATGGCTGAAATGCTCTTACTTAGAATTCTTTAGGTCAAAGACTTGAATGGTTTTAAGAATAATGGCCTGTATATTACACCAATATCTCCCCGAAACCCTGCTACTTGTCCACTTAATACCTCTCATAAAAAACAAACTGAAGGATGCCAGTGACCCAGGAAACTACCGCCCCATCGCCATTACAACAATTTCATCGAAAATATTTGAATCTCTTCTGTTCCTTCGCCTTGCACCATTTCTCCACACCGCAGACAATCAATTTGGTTTTAAGACTAACCACTCGACTGACACCTGTATATATATTTTAAAGGAGTTATTGAATTTCTATATATCCTCGGCCTCCCCTGTCTACTTATGTTTTGTAGACGTGCGGAAGGCATTTGACAGAGTAAACTATCTGAAGCTCTTTTTGAAACTACGCAAAAGGGGAACTCCTCTATATCTCATCGGTATATTATACTGTTGGTTCACAACACAACAGTTCTGTGTCAAATGGGGCAATGTCCTGTCCCAGCAATTCGGCTCATCTAACGGTCTCAGGCAAGGAGGCATCCTCTCACCATACTTATTTAATGTTTACACAGACGACTTAAATATCAGACTGAATTCACTTCCCATTGGGTGTACGGTTAATGGCTTTACCATAAATAACCTTTGCTACGCTGACGATATGGTCCTCATCTCCCCCTCTGCCCAAGGCCTACAACGTCTTATCAATACTTGCAACGCATACGCTATTGAACATGACATAATCTATAACGAATCGAAGACACAGTGCATGTCTGTCCTTCCTAGATCGCTCCGTTTCGTAGAAGATCCACATATTTACCTTCAAAACCATCAGCTAGAATTTGCCAATGATTTTCCTTACCTAGGTCACATCATTACGAAAGATTTAAAGGACACACCTGACATTGAAAACAGGCGACGAAAATTGTGTTGTCTAGGGAACATGGTAACGAGAAGATTTGCCTTCTGCCGCCAAGATATCAAAAAACTCCTATTTCAAACCTACTGCTATAACGTTTACGGCTGCTCGCTATGGGCAAACTATACGCGAGAATCGATGAGACGTATCACAGTCATACACAATGATATCCTAAGGCGCCTCACCAATACCCCGAGGCACCATTCAGCTTCAGCGATGTTTGTTGAAAATGGACTGGATAACCTGAAAACCATCATTCGTCGCTCTATAGTAAGTCTCACCTCCCGCCTACGATCTAGTGAAAATCCCCTAATTCAAAATGTGCTTGCAAGTGCAGCGAGAATAAAATCCAAAATGTGGGAAACCTGGAATACGGAAGCGTCAGTACAATGAATTGTATTCACTAATATTTGATAGTGTGGCTATGCCAAATCCTCATCACTAAATAACTTTGGTATGATTCCCAGTATTGTTATGATAACGTGTTTTATTATGTTACATCTTTGTTGTCTGGATGTCCTGTATTTCCTTCACACCCCTGCTCAGTGACTAGATTTTTTTTTTTTTTTTCCTCCCCAGTGTTCTTTCATTTTCAAGCAATTTCTATTCCAACATATTATCATTGTCATCTCCATTTTTTTTTTCTCTCTCCCTCTCTTTTTGTTTGCTAATATGTATGGTATCATCATTGCTAAGCATTAATTCTTATGTGACTTTGTTACCCAAACCTTAGATCTCTGTGGTCAACCTGCTAATTGATGTTTATAATATATCACTGATTTATTGCATTTCTCATCTTTTTTTTTTTCTTGTACCGTTGTCAAAAGTGTAAGATCACTGTACCCTTACTGTAACTCTGTATATGGCTTCTGCTGAAATAAAGATTATTATTATTATTATTATTATTATCTAACTCGAGGTGGTAACGGTGTTATACAAAAAAGATCAAAGACTTAAATAATACTGATGGCTTACAAAAATATACTTCATTGCATATCTAAAGAGAATTCACTCTTTTACAATATATAAATCAGTGCAATTAGTCGGCATCAAGCAAGTTTTACTTTCACACTTTATACAATCTAAAGTGCAATAAATTCGTAACAAGCAGGTTTTACTTTAATCATAATACTTTACATATGTAGATGTCTAAATCTTTACATGTCGATCTACATTCGCTAGTAATAAATCTGGATATACCTCTATAATACACAAAAGACACTTAGATGCTGCTTTCACACAAGGGCATTGGTTTTTGTTATAAAATTAGTTTCGATCAACAGATTACTACACTTCCGAGGTAACAGCAGGATGCTCTAAATCTGGAGAATTCTTAATAGTAGTATTCAATTATAGAAATACAAAAGACACTTTGGTGCTCAATTCAGAAAGGAGCACTGCTCTATATTATACTATTGGTTTTGATCGGCATGACGTTAACAGTAGGTTACATAAAAGGATGGGTTTCGTGATACACAGTGACAAAAACCGATTATACAGGTTATTCAATAAAAGCAATTATCATTAAGTCTGACTAAAAATTGCACTCGACCTAACTCTCACAGCATTAGACCACGAAGGATCATCTTCACTTAGAACTCTTCAAAAATCACTGCTCGGGTATTTAGTAGTCTTAATATAATTTTTCATAGGAAAACTTCACTTAGCCTCGTCTAATTGACATGTACTGCTTAAGAAACATGAACATACAGTATGTTTAATAACCTATTTAACAACAAATACTTATCCTCTCTTCTAAACAATGTAATTTCATGACTCCTCCCCTGGCCCTTATGAAACCTTTCGATCCTTTATTGTTTATTCTGGTTCAGTGCTGTGGTTTGCAATTTCTGCATCATACCTCGAGTTTCAAATCTCCCCAACTATCACGGCTTGAGTTTGAAATTCTTCCAAGCTCAATGCTTATTTTCTGTTCTAAAAAAAAATCAACATTTCATACATACTTTGCTTAAGTTTTCATCTTAATACCTTCTCAATCGCAAGCTGATATTTTTGCAAATGAATCTTCTACTTCAACACCATGCATAGTGTCCTTTTTCCACCAACATCTATATAAAAGAAAGTTTTGCCTTTTATTTTTCTCTCAATAAGGTTATGGAAAATTATTCTGCTTCTAAAAATATTCTTGACCATCAACCAGATATTCAGTATCACTTCTCTCTCTCTCAGCTGTCTCTTCTGTCGGTAATTCAGATGTTTCAGTTACACATACTTATATTCATCTAATACTTCGTCCTCATCTATATTTAATGAGATCTAAAGATTTTCATGTCCTTGAAAATCCTTGAAGCGTATCATAGGGTTCTTATTCCCACATGATTCATTTAGTAATTTTCAGTAACACTGGCTCGTAAACTTTGGAGTTTCTTTTTATTCATGCAGTCTTCTTTCCTTAGAAAACATGCTCTGATTCAGCCTATCGAAAAGAAAGGTAACCAACATATATATACAAAGGAAGGCCTTTTTCAAGATCTTTTATAATTGAAAAAATAATTTTCCAATAGGGAACTCTATTAAAAGCACCAACTCAACCTATACTTTTGGATCATTAGTAGGGTTTAACTCAAGACCCAATAAGGACCTTCTCCATCTTTCTGATTTTTTGTCTCATCGTATATTATTACTGTATTATTATTATTATTATTATTATTATTATTATTATTATTATTATTATTATTATTATTAGCCAAGCTACAACCCTAGTTGGAAAAGCAAGATCCTATAAGCAAGGGCTCCAACAAATAGCCCAGTGAGGAAAGGAAATAAGGAAATAAATAAACGATATAAGAAGTAATGAAAAATTTAAATAAAATATTTAAAAACATTAACAACATTAAAACTTAAATTAGATATAGAAACTATAGAAGGACTTATGTAAGCCTGTTCAACATAAAAACATTTGCTGTGAGTTTGAACTTTTGAAGTTCTACTGATTCAACTACCCCATTAGGAAGATCATTCCACAACTTGGTCACAGCTGGGTTGTGATAGCCGATTGGAGACGTCTTTGCCTGGCGATCTGCTTTACGGTTCAAAACAAACTCAAGCTCGATAGTTTCATGTAGTGACCGCAACCTCACCATCCTTGTAAGCTAAGGATGGAGAGTTTGGGGGAAGCTATAGGTTTACCTGCTGAGACATCAGCAGCCTTTCCCTAGGCCTCCCGGGTACCAGCTTGGTTGGAGAGAGGCTTGGGCGATATGCTCAGTCTCTAGGTAAGGTATTACCCTGCTACGGCATTGTCACTGTCCCTTGTCTGTGTCATTTACGAACGACCTTTAAACCTTTAGAGTAGGGGTCGGCAACCTTTTGGAAAGAGGGGGCCAAACAGTTATGCAGGAGGGCCACGTAATTAAATGTTATTTTACATGCTATTCTTATATTTTGGATGCTTCTTCCTTTACTACACTTCTTCAAAATATCAAATCAATAGTAATCCCATCAAACCAAGCAACGCCTTCACCTGGTCTTGAATGAAATCGGGGTTTCTCTTCATTAAAAAGAAAATCTCATAGTTTCTTTAGACAGAGTCATATAGAGATGAAGAAAACCATGACAAGTGTCTCATACCCTTAGAATTAAGCATCGGCCCAACACCATCAAACCCTATTTTTTTCATTCACATTTGCGGCAAGGAAATCAAATAATCCTGCAAGTGCTGTCTTCCGTGACTGCTTCTTTTCCTTAACTATCAATGAATCGCGTTCTCTGCTTTCCTCTTTGTTCATGATTCTTAGAGTCATAAACTACTCAGAAGACGGGTAGCTTTCTTCGTGTTTAAGCACCTTTGTTCGTTCTTTCCTTTCCTTGTATTAGGTTTGAACCAGATGTAAAAATGAGAGAGAGAGAGAGAGAGAGAGAGAGAGAGAGAGAGAGAGAGAGAGAGAGAGAGAGAGAAATATCTTATGAATGATTTCACTCGATTAATCGTAGATGCTCTCCTGATTTTGATGGTGTACATTTCCTCTATCTCCCTTCAGCCTAGATGCAACCCGCAATAGTCGAACAGCAACTAAGCACATAATTTACAACGTTGATAAATCAACAGAAGCATTATGGATACTGAGGAACTCGACCATTCGTCCCCCACTTAACCACAGAGAGAGAGAGAGAGAGAGAGAGAGAGAGAGAGAGAGAGAGAGAGAGAGAGAGAGAGAGAGAGAGAGAGAGACAGAGAAGTCAGTTAACCTATTTAAAAAGACAGGAAAGTTGGCGAGTGAAACTATTTTTATTAGAATAACCACAAAATATACCATGTTCAGGCATCCTAAACGTGTTGTAGAAGTTTGGATAGTTTCATTCGTGATTTCTTGGCTATCGACACACAATCCCTAAAATGAAAATGGCTTCCCAAACCAGCCGATTTCACAAATGTTTCCATAATCATATTACCTCAGGTACTAAGTTGGTCAGGGCACCAGCCACTCATTGAGATGCTACCACTAGAGAGTTATGGGGTCTTTTGACTGGCTAAACAGTACTACATTGGATCCTTCTCCCTAGTTACGGTTCATTTTCCTTTAACCTACATACACACGCTAAATAGTCTGGCTCTTTCTTTATATATTCTCCTCTGTTCTCATACACCTAACAACACTGAGATTAACAAACAATTCTTCTTCACTCAAGGGGTTACTGCACTGTAATTGTTAGTGGCCACTTTCCTCTTGGTAAGGGTATAAGAGAAACTTTAGCTATGGTAAGAAGCTGTTCTAGGAAAAGGACACTCCAAAATCAAACCATTGTTCTCTAGTCTTGGGTAGTGCCATAGCCTCTGTACCATGGTCTTCCCCTGTCGTGAGATAGAGTTCTCTTGCTTGAGGGTACACTCGAGCACACCATTCTATCTTATTTCTAATAATCTTGTTTTGTTAAATTTTTTACAGCTTATAAAGGAGATATTCATTTTGTTGTTGTTACTCTTCTTAACATTCTATTCTCCTTTTCCCTTTCCTCACTGGGCTATTTTCCCTGTTGGAGCCCCTGGGCTTATAGCCTCCTGCTTTTCCAACTAAGGATGTAGCTTAGGAAGAAATAATAACAATAATAACAATCAGCTGATATCATGAAAATGGCGTTATAGTTCTACAAAACTTGATGAACATGAGGTATTATTTATTGGAAAAATAAAATTTTGAATTATGAGAGAGAGAGAGAGAGAGAGAGAGAGAGAGAGAGAGAGAGAGAGAGAGAGAGAGAGAGGGAGAGAGAGAGAGAGAGAGCAGTAGGAAACATGAATGATTGTTATCATAGTTCCTGTACAATGCTGTCGCTCTTAGATAATGGGGTTTTCCTTCTTCATCAGGCAATGCTCCATGTCTAGCCTTAACCCAACACCTCATCACATCCCCAATTAGCAACCTGAATAATCAAAACATTCACGGAATTCCAGGCTATACATTTCTAGATACACCTTTTATTATTCTTTGTTTTATTTATTTTCTTTTTTTAAACAGAAATTTCGTTACTCCAGTCAGTTTTGTTGCCAATCAGTACAGATATTTCGAAGAAATATATCGAGAAAAAGCTTAACGAAATTACACACCTAATTTCATTTCATGCAGGTTTTTTTTCTGATATAGAATGGCCCCACAGAAAAAAAAAAACACCCGTCAAATTGACACTGGCATATTCCCACTTCGTCACCGGATCCACTGTTGAGCCCCTAAGCAGCAAGCTTCCTTAATGTTAGTCGTAGACTATCATACGCTTTAACATAAAAAAAAAGAATCAACAGCACAGCACTAAAAAATACACTCAGTTAATCTAGTACTCACACGGCATGACCCATTCCAGTATCCTTTCCAGTATCCCCACACCCAAAAATTATACATTCATATCCTCCATTCTCTCCAGTGTGTCGTAATAGACACCATGGGCCATATTTTTCCTAGTCTAATCTTTTTCTTACAAGATGACACCTTGGGGGGGTCCTCTCCTCCACAGAAAAGACGTATGGAGAAAATATTTATATAATTCATTTATATACATATATGCATATATATTTATATAGGCCTATATATATATATATATATATATATATATATATATATATATATATATATATATACACATATATATATACACATATATATATATATTATATATATACATATATATATATATATATATATATATATATATATATATATATATATATATATATATATATATATATATATATACTGTATATACACAAAGTACTGAAAGCCGAATATCTACTAAAATGTATTACATATATATATATATATATATATATATATATATATATATATATATATATATATATATATATATATATATATATATATATATATATATATATATATATATATATATATATATATATATATATATATGTGCATCATATATATAGCTTCCCAAAGCATATCATTTTGCGCGTATGCACTGAAAACTACACGCCCCATGTTATTAATGTATTTAACAGGAAACCCCACGAAGGATCCAGGCGTAAGAGTATTTTTGGAGAGGACTGGTGAACTTTAAGTCGGTTTTAAGGGTACCTGACACTTGCACGCATTCGTGGCACGCACTGGCACGCATTGATGCGCGAACTCGCGTGAACGAGTCGTGAAATTGTCGTGAACAGTGCGGGAACGATGCGTGGCATGCGTGCCATGAGTGCCCAGAACTTTGAAATGTTTAAAGTTTGTGGCACGCATTGGCACGCCAAAAATAGTCGTGAAATAGTCGTGAACGATGCGAGAACTGGAGTGAACAGTGCAGGAACTGGCGTGAACTGGAGTGAACGATGCGGGAAGTGGCGTGAACTTTATAATGAAGAGAAACAAAAAGGAAACAAAAAAATTAATGAAAAGGAAAGAAAAATAAACCTAATAAATTTTTATATTTGCTGTTTTAATGTGGAAAAAATATTATATCTTATTTCAAACTATTTCTATAACTTTATAATGAAGAGAAACAAAAAGGAAACGAAAAAGTTAATGAAAAGGAAAGAAAAATAAACCTAATAAATTTTTATATTTGCGGTGTTAATGTGAAAAAAAAAATGATATCTTATTTCAAACTATTTCTATAATTTTATAATGAAGAGAAACAAAAAGGAAACGAAAAAATTAATGAAAAGGAAAGAAAAATAAACCTAATAAAATTTTATATTTGCTGTTTTAATGTGAAAAAAAAAAGGATATCTTATTTCAAAATATTTCTATAACTTTATAATGAAGAGACAAAAAGGAAACGAAAAAATTAATGAAAAGGAAAGAAAAATATAAACCTAATAATTGTTTATATTTGCTGTTTGAATGTAAAAATAAAATGATCTCTTATTTCATGCACACACTTATTTTCCTCTATTACCAATCAAGAGCCAAAACTTTTGTTTTAAATAAAAATGAACTGAAAATTAAACCCAAGAAATTTTTTAGTTTGCTGTTTGAATGTAAAAATAAAATGATGTTTTATTTCATCAACATACTTATTCTTCTTTATTACCTTAAAATGAAGAGCAAAACAAATTTTTTCTGTTTGCTGTTTTAATGTAAATAATGAAATTATTTCTTATTTCAACACACTTTTTTCTCTATCAACAGCCTAAAAACTTTTCATGTTTGCTGCTTTTAATTTCAAATAAAATGCTTTCTTAATACTTGTACATATTTTATGTCTGCTATTTATATGTAAATCAAATGCTTTCTTATTGAAACAAAAATAAAGGGCAACAAAACTACAAACGAAAAAGATACTTTTCTTCTCCTCAATGCAATGGTGTCTCTGACAGAAAGCATTGTTGTCTCTTCCGAAGCCAATCCAAGAATGTCCTCGGGTTGGAGAAGCCCCGTTTTTATATGGAGTGGCCAATTCGTGAACTGGCGTGAACGATGCGTGAACGATGCGGAATGATGCGGAAAGATGAGTGAACGTGTCGTGAACTTGTCGTGAACTAGGCGTGCCAATTCGTGCCATGGCGTTAACGTGGCATGAACTTGTCGTGACCTATGCGTGAACGTGCCGTGAACTGGTCGTGAACAGTGCGGGAAAAAACCCAAAGTGACACGAATCAATGCGTGCCAGTGCGTGGCAAAAATGCACGCAAGTGTCAGGCAGGCTTTACGTGAAGAGTCTGTCTCAAATAAACACTGAAATTGTACTCTATAAAATATGGACTAATAAGACTCCCAATTTTGATAATGTCATTATGGTTACTTCTATTGAAAATGCGATTATCAAAATCCTACATTTCGAGATCAAAGCAAAATTTTGTAAATTATATTTTTACTAATACTACTTGAATAAAAAACAAATTACATTCCTTTAACGATTAACGATGATTAAAATTACCTCATATCCATCAACGAGATCTTCATGTACATCTTCTAAAAATATAGAATTTGATGCTGTTATTTTATCAGAAGAGAAGCTGTAAAAAAAATTAATATGTTTTTTTTTTTCATATCCGTGTCATACCTGTACGATTGATCATATCTTTTCATATCTCATAACAGTGAACAACAAAACAACTTAACATGTTATAGAAGAACCGCTGTATATTGCAGTCAAAATGTAAGCAACAATTATTCTAAGACAAAGATGAGTTACTAATTCACTTTTCTTTTTATTAAACTTACATGGAAAGTTGAAACGAAAAATTTCCAACTCAAATTTAGAATTTGTATGTTTCTTACTGATCTACAACGTTCATTGCAGTTACTAACAATGCTTTCACTAAAAACAAAAATCACTAAAAGATAACTGGACTGACACTAAATAAATTGAATACTTCAATCAGTGTGAAAACCAGGTGGTGTAAAAAGACGACTTCTTCCTTTTTAATAACAGTTGAAACGGACCCTCCAAAAGTACCGCAAGACCCAGAAAGAGACGTATACCAATCGGAGGTGCTTCCTGGACACACTTAATACCTCCTATAGTTCGGGTGCAGCCTGGTATTGACCGTGGGCTGACCAAATAACCTCTTTGGACCACATGGTATATGGCAGAGGGAGCAAAGGTTACTTCCAAGAACGCACGCACAAACTTTAACAAGAGCATATGGAAGACCTTGACTAAAACCATATTTCACGGGGCCATAATAAATCTGTCAATCAGGTTGTTTTTGTAACCTACAAAAGGAGATGGAGAGTAACCCTCTGACTTCTTACCCGAGGAGGAACGATGAAGAAATAGGACGGATGTGTATTCCTTTAGTACTTTTGCCATGTTTATCTTTCTCTTCTCTGAGCCTCTCTCTCCCTACCTAGTTTATTTTATCTTGAAATTATGATTGAGAAAATTACATAATTTAGATATCAAGCAGAAAATTGAGCTTTATTAATAAAAGTATCTTGAAGTAATAATGAAAATAAAATCTCGACGAGAAATTTAATTAGAAATTTATCATCGAACATTTTTTTCTCAAAAGATTGACAATGCAACTGTTTAGTTTAAAAAAAATGAAATAAAAACGTATATATATATATAACATTGCCAATTTTATTGTGATTCAAAGGGCTACAATAAAGCTAGATAAACAACCATAAATCAATGAAAACCAAACTGTTACTACTGCTTGTTTCTTTATACTCCTATAAGTACTGTATTACTAATCATAATAATAATACGTAAATGATATTGCAAAATTATGATTCTATTTTCTTAACAACACAATAAGTCAGAATGCAAAGAGGTAGTAGTGTAAAATTTATGCACTTCATTTAACTTTCAAATTATATATCGTCCTGAATACACTAAATAATCCAGTATTATCAGAGTAATACAGTAAAATGGACATACTGTCGGAGTCTTTTTAATCTATTGTTTCTCTACATTTCTCAGCTTCTAATTACATGAAAAAGTTTTGTGAATGAATGTAATATATGACAACAGAGGCTCAATCGTCACACCTTCCTATTACTAACAAGTAAAGCTAAGTTCGGAATATACACAGTAAATCTGCTACCGCAATTGCCATATCGCATAATAAACTCTATCTCACGGCGATGACCTTAAACTGACTGCATGGGTGCTTTTGGAATTTTACCAGAAACTTCGTAATGTAGTTTCGTTATCAATATTTTAATTTCTAAAGCCACAATACCGGTAACTTTAGGGTAGCTATTCAAGATCAATATCACGAAAAAAAATATTTGAAAAGATTCGTTTTCTTCAAGGAATTACCTACCAACAACAGGGTCGGTCATGTAAGAAATCCTCGAATTCCATGCTTCTCTACTGTAACTCTCCCTAAAAGGGAGGCTAGATTAAACCCTTCAGGAAAAAACAAAAGGACAGAGTTCCGCATGATCGAAGCGAACGTAATGAAGGAATGGTCAAAGCAACTTCGTCACATGTCACTTCCATACACTGTTTGGGATCGTGAAGCATAGCGCCTACAACGGATTAGCGTAAAGACCGCTTGCGAACGGGTTCTTGAAAGCAACCTCCAAAGAGATACCCGCAGCATGAACAGACAGCCTCAAGTTTTTGACAAAGATGCGGTGAATCAGTGTAATTAAAGCTGTTCTATTCTACCAAGAACAGTAAGAGAAATGCCTCTGAAGACATGTAGACGGTACTCGATACAAGGGCTGGTTTGTATCTAACAAGGGAAAGAGATTACAATAAAGCAATAATATGTTAGACCTAAATTGTATAAACAGTTTTCAAGGAAGGAGACGTAGCCATGCCTAACATGCAGTATGCATGAAGCATTCTGCTATTCATTTAAACGCAGAGTTGTTAGGTTAGAGGAATTGAATTTTCCAAATAGACAAACGTGACTTTACAGACAAAGAAGTACGGAAGAAATCAATATTGAAAGCAAAACTTGAAAGTAATATCAAGACAAACATTAAAGGCCCGAGAGAAGCATTTTCAATGGCTGCAATATATGGTAATATATGACTAATTTTCACTTTATTCTAATTTTTTACAGTTAATTATTAACTTAATTTTTTTGGGGGGAGGGGCGGGGGCACCTGCTCAAACATTAAAAGTCAAATGCTTCTTACTAAAGGTCTCACCTAATTGAAGGAGTTTGTGTCCTGCTTAATGGTTTGTGAATGATCTTTTATATGCTCATTCGTGACCTGGATTACTTTAATTTGAAATTTATTTCCTTTTATTCAAATTTCTTTTTTTTTTCTGAAGTACCTACTTGGATTCTGTCTATCGTGTCCTTTCTTTATTTTTTTAGGGCTTTACCCCTCCTCTCATATACCATACATGACACACTAAATTATTGTTTGTGCCTATCAGTATTGGTGTGGTCTATTTCATCGTATTTACTTCAAGCATAAAAAATGTGAAACATACTAGAGATATAAGATTATATTTAATCTTTAGTATTCTCTTTAGGCATTTGAAATGAACTAAAAATAAGCGATAATCTTGTGTTGCTGCTAATGACTCAGAAATATGAATATTACAACTCAATTTTTTTACAAATGTTAAAGGGATTTACCAGTTTTATATGTCAGGCTTGTGAAAATTCACATTCAGAACGTGTAGATACATACATACATACATACATACATATACACACACACACACACACACACACACACACACATATATATATATATATATATATATATATATATATATATATATATATATATATATATATATATATATATATATATATATAAAATCACATCTAGTACAGATAATAGTATGATTCCATAGTATAAGAATATAAATACAAAACTCTAATCCTGCATGCACGGAAATTCTGAAGAAATGTACATATATATAAACTAAAATTGAATAATCTTAGAGAAATCATAAACAATTGAACCAACAGTTATGACACTTACATAAAAGGATACAATTGTAAAATTATACGGAAAACCACAAAATCGTTAGAAATCCCGAAATGTAGACGAGCGATTATTCTATCCATTGAAATGTGGGTTAAGAGCTGTTATTAGCTAAATAAATGCCTCAGGACTACAGTATATGCTGGGTCTGCCAAATCATATAATAAATCTGTTCCTGATGAAATATACAGAATTAGACTATTTTTGTATTTTGAGTTTTCAGCATCATAGCCTTTACATATAAATGGAATTGCATCATTCAGACCTTCTACCCGTAACCAAGAATCGCGTAAAAAAATGTTTATTGGTAAAACGTAAATGCAGTATTCATCTTATCGTGACGCCCAGATGGAGATAAGTTTGTCCGGTGAGATGTTGTCTTCGGTTCTTAGACGCCGCTAATACTTTATATACTAACTGTAAACATGAAGTAATACAGTATACCCAAAAATTATAATTTATATATATATATATATATATATATATATATATATATATATATATATATATATATATATATATATATATATATATATGTAAAGGAAAAATGACGGTATTCAAGTGTAACTTCCTGTTTATTTTTTGTTTAAAGTAACTACCTGTTTGAGAGTCCCTGGCTAGTTTTCTTGGGACCTCTCTTCTGTTGAATCTAGCACTTTCTGTGCTACTCTCAAGCTTCAGAGGACAGCTGCGGGTGTGTCCCTAACCCGTCACGAAGTCCCATTTTGTTCTTGGAAGAATAGTTACATTTTTAAGAGAAAGTCAAAAAGTGAAGGAAAAGTCTGCTTTTCCTAACCCTAACTTCCAATGGAATTGTGCAGGAGAAAGACTTAGTGTATGTTCCTCGGTACTACAGGAGAATAGTAGTATACATCGCTTTTCTCTGTTTAATTTCTTGAGAGACAAATATTCAGTGATAAATGTGACTAATATTAATGTTTATTTTTCTGTTTTGATTTTGCATCTTTAGTTATATTTTGGCTATTATTTTACTATTTGGTGCTTGTTATCGTAACTTTTATTATTTATTATTGTGACGTGAATTATATGACTGATTTGCTTCAAAGAGTATTGGGCAACTAGTAATAATAAGGTTGTTTCATAACTGTAATTTCATAGTTGGGTTCTTCATTCTTGTTTGAATTTGTTGTCCTTGTTAATTTAATAATTATATTCATATTGTTTTGTATTTAATCAACATTCATAATTTCTCGTAATTTCTATCTTATTTATATGGAACCCTAGTTGTATGTAACTTTAATTATTATTGATAAATATAATATTGGTAAACTTATCTCTTATTTGATTTTCTCCCTTGTATTTTCACAATATTATGAGGTATTATCATGCTATAAACATCATTAAAAGAATCTGATAAGGATATATGGAAATATCCTTTACATATTGGCGACCTTGCCAGGATAATACTGCATATGTTGTGGGAATCAAGGTGAAATTCACTTAGACATTATCACATGTATATTTTGCGGGGTGAGTAAGAGTTTGTTGCGCATGCTCAATACAGTACAGCCTCTGTGAACAAATCTTTAAGTGACTTTAAGGGTAAAGGAGTTTGACTATCGTAATTGCCTAAAGGGGACAGGAATTACGCCAAGCATGATAGTGTTGGAGCCATAGTAAATTCCACGAGTTACCCTAGTTAAGGAGTCCAGCAAATGCTGACCCTTGTTTCTTAATGCGTGTTAGCATTCAAGAAAAGTGAGTTCTAAGTAGTTGAAAGCTCTTTAGTATTTTGACTGTTAGTGTGTGGACTGGAAGTATATTTTATGGTCTATTCGAGCCTTCTTTATTATATTTTCTATTTAGGTTCCACCATAAAATCAAGACTTGTTACTGTCCTTGGCAACACGCTAGTTTAATTGTAACTGTTTGCTCTAGTTTCATACAATGTCTGAATTACAGTTTTCCTATTGGATCGAGCAAGGAAGAAGAATTGGTTTGGAAGGAAATGGACTTGGTGAATGGGCAACAAGAAAATATGAAGCAGGATTACAAAGAGAAGAAAACAAGGAACAAGAGAGACAAGAACGAGAAGAAAAGAAAGAAAAGGAGAGACAAGAACGAGAAGAAAGGGCTAAAGAACGAGAACTTAGGAAATATGAAATTGATAGAAGTTTAGAAGAAAGAAGATTAGCGCTTGAGGAAGCAAAGCTAGCTCTTGATAAACAAAGAATTGATGATGGTATTCAGGAAAGTACTGCTCCTAAGGTAAGTGGTATTAAACCACCAAGACTTCTTCCTTATAATGAAGATGAGGACATAACTGCTTACATAATAAGATTTGAAAGTGTTGCTTCCTTATGTGAGTGGCCTGTTAGTGAGTGGGCTACCCGTTTGGCGTTATTGTTTTCGGGCACTGCTTTAAATATTTATTCTACCCTTTCTGAAGAAGAAATTGCAGATTATGTAAGTTTAAAAGCTGCTGTTTTAAGGGCTTTCAAGAGGACCCCTGAACAGTACCGTAAAGAATTCAGATTTGCTAAGATGAGCTCGAAGATTAATTTTTCTCAATTTATGACTCAACTTTTTAGACACTTTGATTATTGGTTTCATTCAAGTGATGTTGATGATTCTTTTGAAAATTTAAGAGAATTTATTGTTGTTGATCAATTTCTCACTGTCTTACCACATGACATCAGACTTTTTATTAAGGAGCAGGAATTATGGAAAGCTAAAGATGTTGCCGAAGCAGCAGACAGATTTGCAGGTGCACATAGATGTTATCCTGGGGATAAGCAGACCCAAAAGAAAAGTCTGAATCCTAAACCATCTCCAGTTGTCACCCAAAGGCCAACACCACTTTGCTATGTTTGTGGTGAAGCTGGACACATGGCACGATCCTGTCCTAAAGGTAAAGCTGCAATGACTTCTACTCCTGGCACTTCATCGAACAAAGCAGGATCAAATAAGGTTGGTCGCTATGCTTCTAAAGAAACTCACTCTAGAGCTCCATTTACTCATGGTGTGGTTAATGGTTCTCGTGTTTCTACCATTTTACGTGATACTGGCTGTTCTACATGTATTGTATCCAAAGACCTGTTTCCTAACTTGAATGAGAGGGAATTGCCAAAATCATCATTAATCGATTATCTAGGAAGGGAAAATGTTTTTCCAGTGTTACCAGTTTATATTGGATGTAAATGGTTTACTGGAAAGGTTAATGCTATTATTGCCCCAATTAAGTTTTGTACAGTACTTTTAGGTAACATTGAAGGTGCTCTTTTTCCTGAAGATGGAGACTGCCCCCCTTTGAACTCCATTGATGAGGAACCTCGAAGAAACCATCTGCCTACAGAAAAAGGTAAAGCTATTGAACACGTCAATATAACAACTCGTTCAGCTTCAAGGAAAGTTGTTCACCCATTAGTTTTTCCTGATGTAGAAGCCCTTGAGACTACTCCTATTGACTTTATAAAATTGCAAAATGAATGTGCCACCCTGGAATCGATCAGGAAAGACTGTCAAGCCAACACCATAAAAAAAAACTCAAAAGTGGAGTACAGGTATGTACGGAGAAATGAAGTTTTGTATAAGGAAATTATAAATGCAAACAATTCAAGAATTGCCAATAAATTTTATTTAGTTGTTCCTCTTAAACTTAGAAAGGTTGTTCTTAAATTGGCTCATGATTTACCTGTGGCAGGACACTTTAGTCATCGCAAAACCCTAAAAAAAATCAGAGAACTATATTTCTGGCCAGGAATGTGTACAGATGTGTATGCATATTGTAGATCTTGCGATAACTGTCAGAGGAACACAAGTAAAGGTAGACATAAAAGGGTCTCTATGGTAAAAATGCCAGTAGTTTCCATTCCTTTTAGCAGAGTAGGAATTGACATAGTGGGTCCACTGAATCCAAGCACATCTGAAGGTCACAGGTTTATTTTAACAATGATTGATTATGCTACAGGATTTCCTGAAGCAATTCCTATGAAGACCATAACCACTGTTGATGTTGCAGATGCTCTTATGCAAATATTTTCTAGGGTAGGAATACCAAAGGAAATAATATCTGATAGAGGAAAGCAGTTCACATCAGAACTTATGGAACATGTGTACCAAATGCTGGGAGTAAAACCATTGTTTACTACTCCGTATCATCCAGCTGGCAATGGTCGTTGTGAAAGGCAACACTCTGTTCTCAAATCCATATTGAAGAAATTGTGTCATTTGCAACCTAGAGAATGGCATAGATATTTACCTTGTGCCCTGTTTGCTATGAGGGAGATTCCTTCTGACACTCTTGGTTTTTCCCCATTTGAACTCCTTTATGGATACCAAGTAAGGGGACCACTACTAATATTGAATGAGATATGGACTAATACTGACCTTTCTAATGATACCCAAAATGTTTATTCTTTTCTTTTTGATCTTAGAAACAGGCTAGAGGAAACTTCAAAAATAGCCCAGGAAAATATAAAGACTTCAATGGAAATCTACAGTACGTACTTTGACAAGAAAAGTACTCGTAGGCAGTTTAAAGTCAATGATGAGGTGTTACTATTACTGCCAACAGAACACAATAAGTTGTTAGTTGAATGGCAAGGACCATTTAAAGTTCTGCGGAAACTCAATAGTGTTGATTACATAATCGATGTGAAAGGTAAGCCAAAAACATTTCATGTTAACTTGCTGAAGGCATATTTTTACAGGTCACAGAATGTGTTATCAGTGGCTGATGAAAATCTGAATAGTTCAATTTCAGATTATTGCTGTGTAACCTCTCATGTAATAGTTTTGAGCGAAGACATCGAAAATCCTATACCTTGTGTTGAAGAAGAAATAACTTCTGAATTAGATATCTGTCCAACTTTAACTCCAGAACAAAAAGGGAAACTAGAAGAAGTACTGGATAATTTTTCAGAAGTCTTCTCGGAGATACCAGGTTGTACTTCTACCATAATGCACAAGATTGAATTAACGTCTACAGAGCCTATTCGAAAGAAAATGTACCCAGTACCAGCACATCTTAAGGAGGAAGTATGTAAAGAAGTAGATAAATTACTGAAACTTGGGATAATTGAAGAAAGTAAGTCTGATTATTGTAATCCTATTGTTATGATAAAGAAACCTGACAACACATTCAGGTTAGCACTAGATTTTCGTGCACTCAATTCAGTAACAAAGTTCGATTCTGAACCTATGCCCTCAATTGATGAAGATTTATTTAAATTTCGTAATATGTCTTTTATTACAGAATTGGATATCACAAAAGCCTATCATCAGGTTATGTTGGACCCTAATGCAAGACCTCTAACGGCTTTCCCTACTTACCGTGGTTTAATGCAATATAAGAGGCTACCCTTTGGACTGGTTACTGCATGTGCCACCTACGTTAGATTGATGAAGAAAATCTTTCAGGGAATGAATCATATCTCTATCTATTTTGATAACATATTTGTGATGTCTAATACTTTCCAGGAACATTTGGAAACCTTGAGTGAGGTACTTCGAAGATTGAGAGATCATGGTCTTACAGCCCGTCCATCAAAATGTCATTTTTGTTATGAGAAAGTTAAATATTTGGGTTTTGAAGTAGGTAATAATATAATCAGACCCCTCAATGATAAAATTTTATCTTTGCAACAAATTCAAATTCCAAAAACTAAGAAGTTGTTAAGAAGCTTTTTAGGTACTGTTAATTTTTATCGACAGTTCATCCCAAATTTGTCTAGCTTAACGTCATCATTAACAGCAAAGCTTAAAAAGGAAGTGAAAGAACCACTACAATGGAATAGTGAGGAAGAAAACATATTTGAGATTATTAAGAAATACTTCATTGATGCTCCTATTCTTCATATTCCAGAGATAAATAAACCTTTTGTTCTAAGGACAGATGCCTCTTCAGTTGGTCTTGGAGCTGTGCTCCTTCAGTATGATGAAGAAACAGCCTATCCAGTGGCGTATGCTAGCCGGAAACTTCTCCCAAGGGAACAACGGTATTCTACCATTGAGAGAGAGTGTTTGGCTATCTTCTGGGCTGTACGAAAATTCCACTATTATTTGTATGGGAAAGAGTTTTTCATTGAAACAGACCATAAGCCCCTTACCTACATGGAAACACTGAAATCAGGAAATGATAGGATTTTAAGATTAATTCTGGGCCTACAACCATATAAATACAGGATTATATATATATCTGGTCAATCTAACCATTTTTCAGATTTACTGAGTAGAAGCAATTAATGTAACTTGCTTGTGTAAATAGTTGAGGGAGTAAACATTTCTTCTATTTTGTTTGTAAATTCCAAGGAATTAACTTGTTAAAGGGCCTATGTAAAGGAAAAATGACGGTATTCAAGTGTAACTTCCTGTTTATTTTTTGTTTAAAGTAACTACCTGTTTGAGAGTCCCTGGCTAGTTTTCTTGGGACCTCTCTTCTGTTGAATCTAGCACTTTCTGTGCTACTCTCAAGCTTCAGAGGACAGCTGCGGGTGTGTCCCTAACCCGTCACGAAGTCCCATTTTGTTCTTGGAAGAATAGTTACATTTTTAAGAGAAAGTCAAAAAGTGAAGGAAAAGTCTGCTTTTCCTAACCCTAACTTCCAATGGAATTGTGCAGGAGAAAGACTTAGTGTATGTTCCTCGGTACTACAGGAGAATAGTAGTATACATCGCTTTTCTCTGTTTAATTTCTTGAGAGACAAATATTCAGTGATAAATGTGACTAATATTAATGTTTATTTTTCTGTTTTGATTTTGCATCTTTAGTTATATTTTGGCTATTATTTTACTATTTGGTGCTTGTTATCGTAACTTTTATTATTTATTATTGTGACGTGAATTATATGACTGATTTGCTTCAAAGAGTATTGGGCAACTAGTAATAATAAGGTTGTTTCATAACTGTAATTTCATAGTTGGGTTCTTCATTCTTGTTTGAATTTGTTGTCCTTGTTAATTTAATAATTATATTCATATTGTTTTGTATTTAATCAACATTCATAATTTCTCGTAATTTCTATCTTATTTATATGGAACCCTAGTTGTATGTAACTTTAATTATTATTGATAAATATAATATTGGTAAACTTATCTCTTATTTGATTTTCTCCCTTGTATTTTCACAATATTATGAGGTATTATCATGCTATAAACATCATTAAAAGAATCTGATAAGGATATATGGAAATATCCTTTACAATATATATATATATATATATATATATATATATATATATATATATATATATACACACATATATATATATATATATATATATATATATATATATATATATATATATATATATATATATATATATACATATATATATACACTATATGTGTGTGCGCACACGTGCGTGTAAATTGCTTGTAGAACTGGCACTAGTAAAGCATATAGATAAAATAACTTGATTCCAGCAAAATAATAATGACAAGATATCTTACCTAAATTGAAAGCTGTACAGTATATTTACATATGTAAAACCCATAATACTGTCAAAGGAGGGCAAACTTGAACTTCAAGTTATTGACTGGAAGTAACTATTCCAAATGTTAACTACAAACCTATTTGAAAAATAATAAAAAATTAAGTTAAAAGATGGAAATATTAGTGGCAAAGCAACAGAAAGAGGGCATGTTGAAATCAACCTTGAAAACAGAGTACTATTGACTAACTGAATTTGTGGTTTCTCAGTACTATTTCTTTAATTCTCTTATTTTAGTCTACAAACTAGTAACATGTGACGTCACGAAGTTTTTTATTTCATGTTCATACGTTGCACATATCTTGACACTTGTAATTAACGATAGACGTGAACTTGGTACTGATCAGTTCTTTTTTTGGAGGTGCACAAGGACGCATTCACGATTCAACTAACAAAGTAAGTATATGACGGTGGCATCTGTGTTAAACAGCAGCATTTCTAAATGCATACATTTAAAACACATGTAACTCGACAAAGCATACATGTGTGTAAAAATCATAATAGAAAAACCATAAGCATTCGCAATACAAATAGAGCGTACATGTCTACTGGGTAAATCATACACAAACATAAAGTTGCTTCGAAAACTACACTAATAAATAGAAACATCTTTGGAATTTCGCAAATTTCTTACCAGCCCTATATGTATAATACATTCACTTGCCTTGAAATCAAAAACAAAAGTACACTCCTCTACTATACAATCATGCGTAAAATATAAAATCTATCACACTATTTAAATCAATAAGCATGTAAACACCTGAAATTTACAGCCCAATAAGTTTATTCTCCGTAATGTAAAAAATATTTACAAAGATCATATTAGGCGGAATAGAGAGATATCTACACTTTAATCAACCAAGAGAGTAGGCACGATTTATAAGTGGGTATTCAACAACTGACCATATCCATATAATTAACCAGCTTATTGAAAATTCAACAGAATATGACAAACCGCGATGTATGGCATTCATAGACTAGGAAAAAGCTTTTGATTCTGTAAAAAAAAAAAAAAAAAAAAAAAAAAAAAAAAAAAAAAAAAAACACCACCACCTCAGCAGGAATGACACCCCTTCAAAAACAAGGAATAGAAAAATTTCATGATAGAACACTTGAGGATATCTATACAGGAAGTACAACTATCCTAAAATTACATAAGATAGTGAGAAAATTCTGATTGAGAGAGGTGTTAGACAGGGAGACCTTATCTCCTAAATTATTCACAGCATGACAGGAAGAAGTTTTTAAGAATTTAGATTGGGAATATGTAGGAATTAATTTAATGGGAAATACCTTAACAACTTGGGATTTTCATTTGACATAGATGTGTTTAGTGAACCATGGGAGAATTAAAAGTGATGATAGAATATTTGAATAGAGAAAGCAGAAATGTAAGATTGAAAATCAATTTGAGTTAAACTAAGATAATGTTCATTGAAAAGGCAGAGACAGCAAATAAGAGTAATGGACGAGCCTCTAGAGATTGTTAATGAATGTACATAATTAGGACAGACAGTAAATGTTTCCTCAGGACATGACACCAAAATCAAAACAAGGATAAGCATGGGATGGGGAGCATTTGGTAAACCGAATGAGATTATGAAAAAATAAAATGCTACTTTCTCTAAAAAGGAAAGTATTTAATTAAATGGTCCTACAAGTATTAACTTATACATCAGAAACTTGGAGCCTTGATAAAGTCTTAGAACTTAAGCTAGTTACAGCTTAAAGAGCTATGGGAAGAATAATAATGGGTATAATACTAAGAGACAAAAAGAAAAGCAACATTGATAACAGAGCAAACTAAAGTAGAGGTTATTCTAATAAGAAATGGACATGGCCAGGACATATAATGAGAATTAACGACAATAAGTGGACATTAAAAACAACAAAATGGGTCCCTAGAGATTGTAAAAGAAGCAGGGGAAGGAAAAGAAGACGATGGATTGATGAACTAAGAAAGTGGCAGTGGAAGGACATGTCTGAGACCTCTGTTTTGCTGTGAATTAGTAACGGGTGATGATGATATATACATACATTATATATATATATATATATATATATATATATATATATATATATATATATATATATATATATATATACATACTATAATATATATACATACATACATAAATATATATACATATACATATATATATATATATATATATATATATATATATATATATATACTGTGTATATATATATATATATATATATATATATATATATATATATATATATATATATATATATATATATATACACATACAAACAAACCCCTACTTTCTAAATCACAACTCTTATGCTTTAAAAAAATCATAGGAGAAACACATTATTCTGCCTTTTAACTAATAGATATAATAACGACTTCTAATTCCAAATATTAGCATTCACAACAAAATAAAAAGACAATAAATATGATTATAAACTTGTGCACTGAAATCAACTAACATTAGCGATAGTTATTACTGAATGAATAGAAATAAATGGGTAAAACATATGAATCCAAATGACTGGCTCTACCAGGAAAAGGCCTGAAGGAATCACCCTTGAAAGGTCGACAGCCGCTGCATACCTACCTACCCTTGGATTCTTTTCATGCAAGTCTCGGAAGACACACACACAGTGAGTATGTGTGTGTGTGTGTGTGTGAGCCCTTTCTGAGTGGGGATACCTGAACGTGGTGAAAGTGTTTGTGCATTGCCATAGTCAGCAAAGCTGTAGTAGTCAGGGTCACACATACAAGGTTGGCTTGCTGTGAGTGATCAGCCTAAAGTCTCCAACCATCACCAATCCGCAGTGACCAGCATGACTAAGGATATGTCTGGGGCCTTTGTCCTGCATTGGACTAGAAACACCTATATTTGTTTCTGTTGTATAAATCAGAGAAATAGGTATGAACCCGTTTGAACAGAAATTATTACAATATCCGTCTCTTTATACAACTAAACAAGAGACTCATGGGCAACACATCGAGACCCTACACACACAGGGTCATTCACCACTATCTTAGACGCTAAATGTAAAAAAATACCTCTTCCATGTATTAGTGTCCAGCCTTTCCCAGGCCTTCCTTTCCATTTCCCCACTAAGATTCCGGAATCGAAACCTATTACTTTATAACACTCCGAGGCATTTTCATTTTGTTCCTTTTCAATTACAAATATACATAATTCGAATATAAATAGCAATAGAGCCATGGTGAAAACACCAGCAAATAGCTTCGTAAAAAAAAAAAAAAAAAAAAAAGCCTGGTTAGGCAAACAGAAGAACAAACAATTCAATCACGGTTTTGAAATCTTAAGCTCTATTATCGCAGTTTTATCTGCTGACCGGATGCAGCATCCGAACCAAATGCGTCGACGGAGATGCTGTTACAACACAGAGCGGTGGAGCTATATAGCAAAAAATAGCAGAATTCTCAGAAAAAACAGTATATTTAAGTCATAATGAAAATACTTATAATAAAATTATCAAAATCATCATAATTAAAATTACTAAAATTCAGTCCAAAAGTAAATGTTTATCTTTAAATTGAATAGAGGTTTTAAAAAGGTTCATAGTCCTAGTTTAAATACCAGTATAATCAAAGTATATTACGTGTCGATATCAGTACACGTATGTTCGAGAACTAGTAAAAGTACAAAGCTATTATGGATATATGTTATATCGCTAATAATAATAATAAAAAAAAAAGGGACCTGGTAAAACGATTAGAAAAAGTTGAGGTCCAAGTAAAATACAGCGAAAGACATAAAAAGTTGATTGAACTCCTAACTTTAATATAAAAAATTGTAAAAGCATAACAAGTCACAGTAAGAGTAAATAAATTTGAATGTAAAACGAGATCCCCGCAATAGCCAGTTATGTAAAAGTAGCAAACACTAAAGGCAAAATTAGTTTTGGTAAATTAAGATTTAATTCTTGAAAAGGCAAATTTAATCCAAGTCTACAAGGTGAAGATATAACGTACTACAAATAATGTGTTCAAGTTATAATAAATGTAATGGTGAAACACGAAAGGTAACAAAAGATAGCAAAATTGTGCATTTCCCGGTGCGGATTTAAATATAAAGAAAAAAAAAGTGTGAGGCAATGTCATTGAAATGGTCGGCGTAAATGTTCGGAAACCGGACAACTAATTAACGCAAGAAGGATCTATGGCTCAGAAAAAGATAGTCACACAAATGCCCAATCTATAATATCTCAATATTCCCAAACCTGAATAATTCAGTAATGTAAATGTTGGGCCTAACTACAAAAGCAACTGATCTAAGAAATAATCTTTAAGTACTCCAGCTCTTACGTAGTTTTCATTTATATTAAAACAAGTGTACGCGAGCAGTCAAAAAAGACGGCTAAATATTTAGATAGACATGCACAAACACGCAGGGTCCTCTCACTCCCACCTATCCGAAGAATGGAGAGAACTATCATATATATATATATATATATATATATATATATATATATATATATATATATATATATATATATGTACACATATTCACTACATATATATATATATATATATATATATATATATATATATATATATATATATATATATATATATATATATATACAATATATATATATATATATATATATATGTATATATATATATATATATATATATATATATATATATATATATATATATATATATATATATATAAATATATATAGACACATATATACACATACTATATATATATATATATATATATATATATATATATATATATATATATATATATATATATACATACTATATATATATATATATATATATATATATATATATATATATATATATAATCAGACACCTGTTCTTTATTATATAGGGGAGATAAAACTATATTTGCAGGAGTAACGTGTCCCACATAAGTAATTGACAATTGTTTGAATCATGACATTCATCAATAAATTGCCCTTGGGGCAATTTTATATATTGTATCGCGAACCTCCTTTATCCTTCTTACTTTATCCTACGATTTCGAATTCAAATAGATGGATTTTCACTTAGAGAGAGAGAGAGAGAGAGAGAGAGAGAGAGAGAGAGAGAGAGAGAGAGAGAGAGAGAGAGAGAGAGAGAGAGAGAGAGAATACTTATTTTTATCTAAGGGACGATTCCAATCTTCTTTTTTATCAGCAATGAAATGCTATGATTAATATGGTAAAATATGCAACTTTATCAATGGAACACGTAACATCGCTGCTTTTCCAGACTCCTTTTTGCCAAAAGAGAATCCATTTTAGTCCACCTGCGCATATGTTGTTAGGAGGCTAACTCATACGGTAACTACAACATTTGTACTAAATAAGCGAACTGATGAAAAAATACACTAAGAATTTTTTATAAATGAAGACTATGACTAGAATAAAAAAAAAAAAAAAAAAAAAAAAAACTTTCCTTCCCAATCGCTGATGGCTTTTTTCTTGTTATGGCTAGAAGATTCAATCATTTGACCAGGATGTTGTCAAATTACCTCACATTCACAAAAATCGAAGCGCAATAAACATTCAAAAGGGCTTTTGCTTCATCATATTGTCGAATAATTTTACGAAAAACTTTCCTGGTTTGAGTCATACGCAGCATTGAACTCCTGTGCTTTGGTTTTAAACCTTTGGCAAATTTGCATAAAACTACTTTTAAATTGGTATCACAAAAAGTTCTTATATGTATTGGTTAATCTAACTTGAGTTATTCCGGCTTAAGTATACTTAATGAAGTTTCGCTCTAAGCTAACATATGATAACAAGAAAGCTTAAAATAGAGCCTGCTTCAAAATTCTTAAAAAACGACCACAAATCACCAAGAGCTACATTTTCTGCTATCTTCTCTCCAGGGGTGAACAGGGATAGCTAACAATATGACAATACTCTAAATCAACTATTTAGTAAAATTTAGTATTAAAATAGACTAAATTGTATTAAAAGTTTTAGTATATATATATATATATATATATATATATATATATATATATATATATATATATATATATATATATATATATATATATATATATATTTATATATATGAATATATATATATATATATATATATATATATATATATATATATATATATATATATATATATATATATATATATACATACATATATATATATATATATATATATATATATATATATATATATATATTTATATATATACCACGATTTGCCTTGTTGTTGCAGACCCATAGACATCAATATCGATCCAGCAATCATCAATACCCAAGTTCTACGTACAGCATACACCGTTTCCAGTTGATTGTCAAGTAGCTTCTCAAGCAGCTTGTAATTTGTCACTCATCTTTAAAGACAAGCATAAAACTTACAATACAACCATAATCAACACATATACAGGGTACAGTGATTGTTCAAATAAACTATATAGGCCTATTTCAATTATCATACCAATAGTTTAACAGTTTTTTGTGCTTTGTGCTTGTTAGCCTGATGACCAATTTGTCCTATGAAATTATTAAGTATTTGCAAAAACTGCTGTAATAAATATCCTAACACATCTGTAACTATGACAATAGAATTCCTTTGCCCTGAAAAGTTAGTTTAGCTGCCAAACTAAAATCTCTTGGTTATCAAGAAGCTAAGATGTTGAAGAAAACTTCTCACGGCAGCCATTTTGTAGAATCAAAGATGGCAGCCATATGGCACTCAGAATAAATGGAAACGTTGATTTTTCTGATTGATTGAACTATAAATTTTCCAAAAATGCAGTTTTCATACTCTAAATAACAAGCGTATATTCTTGTAAATTTTCAGTTCGAATATATAAAGGCAGACAATTACAATTTCAGAACCCAGGCAAAGATTACAAGGGCTAAGTGTTGGGTTCTTGATTTCAACACAGCCCATTTGGGATGAAGAGCCCTCTGTGGTTCGTTGCATGAACAAAGGATGACGCGGCCATGTCCCGAGAGAGAGAGAGAGAGAGAGAGAGAGAGAGAGAGAGAGAGAGAGAGAGAGAGAGAGAGAGAGAGAATGTGTGGAAAGTGAGAGTAGGGCTATTTCCATTTGCACAATCCCATTTCTCCATACTGGGAGAGAATTTAGAAAGTGAGAGTAGACCTATTTACCCAAACCATTCATTGAAAAAAAAAAAAACTTCTAAGCATAAATAAAACAAGTTTGCAATACAATATACAGAATAGTATTGTAAGTATAGTAAAAATTAAATACTTACTATCCAATCAAACTTTTCAATTTCAATTCCCTTGGTATGTCTGCAAAATAAGTCAGTATATTTTTATGAGCTCTCAAAAATGTCCATACAAATTATGATGCATGGTGTAAAGTCAAAACTAAACAATTACAAAATATATGATCGTTATCAACTGATTATGCTCTGCCCCGCTGATGGACAAATGGCTTACGAAAATAAATAAATAAATAATAAATAATTATAATAATAAAACCATTCGTCTGTTAAAGCTTTCTTGATGCTAATACTTTGTTCATTTTATCCTCTTTTGTACCATAAACTTTGGAATTCTCTTTTTCCTACCGTCTTCCTGTGTTTAAAACTATGAAACTTTTCATTTTAACAAAGTCTGTCTATATGACAATACTCAGTATTAACACGGACATAAGTTCTGAAAATATATATATATATATATATATATATATATATATATATATATATATATATATATATATATATATATATATATATACATATATATATATATATATATATATATATATATATATATATATATATATATATATATATATATATATATATACACGATGCTAAAAACAAGGCCAACTATGCCTATATTGCACACAACCATGCTCATGGATATGTAGTTGAGGCATTTAACTAAATCGATCAAATTACTGTAAGTAGAATGAATAATTAGATACGAAGGTGGTTTCAGAACAATCTTTGTAATCAATGCTTCTGCGGGTGAAGAAATATTGCACACTTTTCTCAAAGTCTAAAAAATAATAAAGGCTTCAATTCATACCCAACCGACCTTGTTCTACGAGATCCGAAAATGGAAATGCATCTCGAATCTAAATTGCATAAACAAATTCTAAAAACAGACGAAGTAAGGAAAAAAAGGACCCAAATTCTGACCACAGACACGTCAACCACGACGTCTGCGCCAAGAATGTAACCGCAAATCGTCTGCCAAAAAGTCTAGCTGATCATCCTGAAACCAAACAAGTCTCCCAAAATGTTTAGCCCTTGGTCAACCTTAACTCGTCAATTGCTACTTTATTTCTTCGGATACTCATGTGTGCGGTCAGCCACACGAATAGAGAAAGGTGGAGAGGCTATTCAATACTTATTATACCCAATGGGGAATCGTGCATTTTCTTTGCATTTACAGATGCCTTTTCCCTAGCCACAAACAGACCCACATACCGAGTACCTAATGGAGAGTGAAATTAAAGGAAAAAAGTTTTCGAGAAAGGTGACAGAGAGAAGAGGGAAGGTAAGGAAAGGAGGAAGCCTAGAATGTTGGCAACCTCTAAAGAATATCACCCTGAGGCTGGAAGCTGGAAGGACTACCCTTGTCTATCTACCTGTGGCGTAGACACACTTTTCAGGTGGAGCTGCACATTCAAGGACAAAGGATTTTCAACTGCAATCTTTACTAGATCCAAAAGCTGTATGCGAAATCTGAGCGGTAAATTCCCAAAACTTTTTTCATGAGTGTTTATAAATTATGCAGAGGAGAATGCAGATCTAAATATTTTCCTGCAAATAAAATCGTTCTGTGAAATACAAAATATATTCTTTAAATATTAGCATTACCACATTTAAAAAAAAAATTGCATCAGGTGATTAGTTTGTTGGATTAGATTAGCCCAGCTTTATGCTATATCCTTTGACTTAAGGTCTGATAAGTACGAGAAAGTTTGGTGTAGAAAGCAGGGACTCTGACCAACCAGCACGGACGAAGTAAACTTCATGTAACTTTTATCCCATGTTACTATATTAAGAAATCCAAAGAATTTTGCAATCTTTTTGAAAACATCTCCTTCCACCGAACCCACCCACAAAAAAAAAGATCTTGGTCATTCATTCTCCTATAAAGAATACGAAGCAATTTCAAAGTAAATCCTTAAACATAACAGAGAGCAGGAAATTGCGTTTATTTTCCCCTTCTTAAAACAATATACTGTTTACCAACATTTTTAAGACGGCTTGCTGGTGCTTCTGGTAAGTAGACCAAACTCTTGTTACTTGGAGAACTGGTTTCATGTTTGTACACATATCCTTGACCCTCAAAAAAATCTTTAAGGTTATTAAGGATGTCCAAGAAATGTGGTGACCATGTGACAGGTGGACAGTGTAATACTGGGGGTAGGGAGGAAGGACGAGGGATCATCCCATAGAGAGAGGTAAAGGGGACAGAAGGCGGCACCGTTCACTACAGGTTTGTGGTTAGGAAGAAGATTCACGAGCAGAACCACTCCCACTGTATCACCAACAACCTCCCACCAAACTACCTTTCTCTCTTCCCCCCAATGTCCCCTACCAGCCTCGTTCCTGCTTCTCAAATACCATCCAGATTCTCACAAAATCATCCATTTTTCTCTTACCTTTCCAAAACGGTCAACATTAAACGTTCTCTCTCTTCAGATGAGAAAAGTAAGATTTTCTCAGGACTGTCATACTCTGATTATCTTTTTCAACTTATAACATCATAAGTGCGGTTTATACGGCACCTAAGAATGTTTGAACAGAATTCAGACTCAAATGACTATCTATAAAAACTAGCTACTACTATAATCATGATTACACTATATATATATATATATATATATATATATATATATATATATATATATATATATATATACATACATATATATATATATATATATATATATATATATATATATATATATATATATATATATATATATAGTGTGAGTAGGTGTGTATAAACATGAAATAAATTTATAAGATACAATAACAGGTTACATTATGTTTCTGTTTTATTCCTCTTAATATGCTGTAGTGTAGATCTTACAAATGAAGATTCTCATTACTAAATAAATAAAAACTTCGGCCATTGATTAATGATTCGCTATCTTTTTTATTATTATTATTATTATTATTATTATTATTATTATTATTATCATAAGCTAAGCTACAACCCTAGTTGGAAGAGCAGGATACTATAAGCCCAAGGGCTCCAACAGGTAAAAATAGTCTAATGATTAAAGGAAAAAAGGAGATAAATAAACTACAAGAGAAGAACAGTAACAACATTAATTGAGATCTTCCATTTATAAACTATAAAAACTTAAAAAAAAAAGAAGAAATTATCAGGAAGAGCCACATGATAGAATAGTGTGCCCGAGGGTACCCTGAAGTAGTTACTCGACAAAAATTTTTCAAAACATAGTCCGACTAACTAAAATTTGAGTAAACCACAAATTATCCATTCAACGAAAACAATGAGGCTTCACAAATAGACCAATTATTAATACACATCTGCAACAAGTCTGGATCCCACATAGTTTCGAAAAATACGAAACAAAAAAAAAATCTAATAAATTCATGAAAACAACTTACAAAGTTCTAAAGTATAGACTCATTAACAAAAATCTACCTTAATGATTCACTTCCGGAACCTACTATTATTAATAATCAAAATTATCATTCACAGAATACTTAGGATCGGATATAAAAATGGAATAATGACTTTCATACAAACTTATTTCAATAACATATACATGGAACCTTCCTGGTATAATTGATTAATGATAAACAAGCACTTCATTATTTACCTGATAAGTGTTAATGGGTTATTTGTAGTATCCTCCATAAAATTACTAACTTTGGCTAAAAGCTTATATTAAATTGGGACCCATGCGTATATACAAACACACACACACACACACACACACACACACACACACACACACATATATATATATATATATATATATATATATATATATATATATATATATATATATATATATATATATATTAGATATATATACTGTAAATATGGTAGGTTTCTTAGAAAAGTTGTAAAAATTTTGACGGACATTAGCATGGTGCAAAGCTCGATTCCAGTCCATATATATATATATATATATATATATATATATATATATATATATATATATATATATATATATATATATATCTATATATATGTATGTATGTATATGTATATGTATATAGACAATATACATATATAGTGGGTGTCATAAAGTGATAAGGAAATTAAAGTGGAGGAAGTTCTAACAACTTGTAAGAAAAATAAATGGACATGGGCAGGACATATAATGAGAAATAAAGATAATAGGTGGACATTAAGAATAACAAAATAGGTCCAAGAGATTGCTAACGAGGCAGGGAAGGGAAGAGAATACGATAGATTGACGAGCTAAGAAAATTTTCAGGTACGCACTGGCATAGAGACCATAAACAGACGCACGTGGAAGAATATGTCTGAGGCCTTTCATCCTCCAATGGTCTAGCAATAGCTGATGATAATAATATTATATATATATATATATATATATATATATATATATATATATATATATATATATATATATATATATGTGTGTGTGTGTGTGTGTGTGTGTGTGTGTGTGTGTGTGTAAATTCTTATCACCAAATTTGACAAACGATGACGGAAAATTTTGCATTTTATGAAAATTTCCACATGCCTTATTCTTAAGGCCTTGCTATACTTTGCAGATAGCTGTTATGATAATTAGACAGTAAAATTATGGTAAGTGTTAACTCGGGGTTAATATATACAGCTATCTCAAAAGCTAGTTTTGCCTGCTATTGCGATAATAATCACCGAAAAATCTTATCCATTTCATAGTTTTTATGGATATGAAAATGGCCTCAGTGATGTGAATTTTAATAAGACAACGAATGGATTGAAGAGGATTGAAATAGTTTATTTTTTGGCTCAATTATGGGTTCTTGAATTAAACAAGAAAAGCAAGTGGTATCTCACTTGCTAAACAGCGAGAGTGTTACGCAACTCTCACATATTAAAAGAAAAGCTACTTTAAAAGAAAAATCAATAATCTAAATCCTCTGACGATGAGACACTACCATGACCATATTGTAAAATACAGAAAAATGCCACCTTAGGTCGTCTTTGTTTCACAGGTAGTTTGTAATGTTCAAAATATCCCTTGAAAGAAAAGTAGACTAGAAAAGATGTGAATCAGAAAGAAACAGGTAGTAGGCCTTCCAATATAAAGAAAGATAAATACTTTTTGTCTTCAGATGACCTGTGTATGATTTGTATTCATGTCCTTAACGTTGACTGATTCCCGTGACATGCTCATCGAGCATTCAAGATACAAAGATGGAGGATCTTATCATCGGGCATCATAATAGAGATTGAAAAATTTCTTTTGGTCTTGTTTTCAAATTTTTATAAAAAATATCTTTAATATGCATACTGTATATGCTTTACGGGGACTTTCACCAAATTTCTTGTACTGTACCTACATTTTGACATGATATAACCAAATTAATCCTCAAGGCAGATATTAAACAAGAGAGAGATACCTAAAGCCCTACTATTGTAGAAGACCTACCACTTTTAAATTCAGTCTGCTCCTCAATACAAGTAATGCTAGAGAACTGAAAAGACTTGCAAGGTTTGTTAACCTTATAATGTCTTTATTTTAGATTTAATACTTTCTAGGATTTTCATTATTCTGGTATTATTTTACAATGTATGTACTTTCCTTTGTCAGAATACCTTTTCTGCGTTAATTATGTACTTACTGAATATATGTGTACATAAATATAGTTGTAATCTATTGGTCTCTTCTTTTTGTAGTTTTTGTGTAAAATATATATATCTGTGTAATTTTGTAATTCTCATACTCCGGAAGGGGTCGATAGAATAAAATTTGCCTTTGCCTTTGCCTTTGGTAAAAAAGTTGAAATGTAACAGGGAATTAATACATTTTTTTAGGATGATAGAATAATGAATTTTTTAATATGGAAGTGGCTGATCCATATGCCCTTTTGGTGACTTGATGTACATGGTGAGGATAAAGTGCTCATCAGGATAGTTGATCAGCCAAATACTTTTCATACTTTATAAGCATGTTATGAGGTTTGGCCTACAAAATAAACTTGTTGCACATGCAGATGATGCTACACTCTTTGCACCAAAAGCCATCACTTGACTGTAAAACCTGTTTTTGAATCCCTTAAAGAGATCTAAATAAAATCAATGCATTTTACATAATCCTTACCATCCTTTGCATTCGGATATTCCCAGACTGAACCATCCAGTAGATAATACTAAGTACGTAGTTTATTCTAACATTGTTGCCTTGTCCATCACAAGACTCAATACTAACAGTATTCTATTAGTTTTATGATCAGATTGTGGAATGATCTTGATGATTTGGCTGTTAAATCGGAGAAACACCAGGAGATCAAACTTGTTGCAAATGCTTTTCTGTTGAACAGGTTGACATTAAAACCAGTCTTCAAGGAGCAGGTCAAGATTAATGAGCATTTTGGACGTCGCACTGTTTCCCCGGTTAAACTTGACCAAATTGAACCAGAAACTTAAAAATAATTGCTTTAGAAACTAAAGCAGAATTTAGATTTCATATAATATACATGCTAATTCTTTACAGTATTTACAACAGCACCAATGCCGCATTATCCCTAAGTCTGTATAGGCTGAAGCCTAGGGTCTACCAAAGCAAAAACTCATTCAACCTTTTTTTTCTAATGTTAAATGTTAAAACTATAGATACGACAAATGCACCCTGCGTGTGACTGAAATTAAATTATAAGAATCCTCTTCGATACGAGAGACACTGGGGGTGCGTTAAACCACCCAAAAAAAAAAAAAAGGTCAGGAATATCCCGACAAGGTGGGTGGGGTCACCCAACTCCACCCCTCGGGAGAATTGGGTCTACCCCATTCTTAATGTTTTAGTTGGTAAAAAATTATATAACCATGTAAACGATGGAATGTACAGTCCCAACGACAGTTGCTCTTGCGCCAGACAGTCTGGCTCTGTCAAAAAGGTGAAAATAAGGGAACCTTCATTACTCAAACTCCTTGTTAACAATGAAATACTGGATACTCTTTTGAATCTTGAACATCTATTTACGCATTTCCCTGTCACTTCTCGTCACAAACTATTCCGGAGAGAAGTTTTTACTACTCTGAAACGTACGATTCACTCTGAAAGATTAAAAGCTCAATCATTTGGCATTAATTCACGGAGAATCATCTGTGCTCCGGAAAATAAATAAAACAATGTTCTGCATCAGGTGGCTCAAAGATTACCTATAAAATGTTCAATCAACTAGATACATATGTAGACCATTATATGTGTTTAACATTACCGACTGTACCGGTATTCTGGTATCTCTTTGCTTCATGCTAAATTACTAATTACAGGTTGTTTGATAGGTTTAGCTTATTTTTTTTTCAACTCCATTAATTACTTCATTTGTAATATTAATGTAATAAATTATACAAAAGGAGATCGTAAAATGCGCGGGGGAGGGGAGCGTTGGAGGATGTCGAGGGGCCCAATGAAGTTTAAAGCCTATAGGGGCCCCTGCCATGGGTTAATACGGCACTCCACAAACTGAAGAACTGTAGTACATGAATGATCCCCCCTTACGACCGCTTTGAAAATAACTTCCCTTTAATGACTTTAATGCGTCCACTTGTATTTCTTCCTAGTCCCCCCCCCCCCTTTAAAACGCATTTCATGGAACATTAAGAACTATGGTGACATCACACTACACTAAATATGGCGCGGATGAGATGAAAAGAATTCAATGCTACATTAGACTTAACTGCCTTTTTCACAACATCTGTTGCGTCATCGTCATTACGATTTTTGTCCCGTCATATTTATGATTTCACGATGTTGGGTTTTGTATTTCAACGAATAAGTGTCCTCTGGAATTTAACGAGTCAGAGGCTGTAGAATTCTCAGGCCTCAACATACTTTTAAATCATTTCATGTTCAGTCCTAAACTGGATTATGAGATAAAGAATAAGAGATTTATGAAAGGGTTCAAGGACCATATATTTTTGTTATAATGAATGTAATTTTGCACTTGATATTTTGTTATAATGAATATAGTAACATCTTTGATAAAATCACATCTTACATTTTTTAACCCACAAGAAAAAATGGAGCTAAAAGGGCTATCAAATTTTTCTTGCAATAAAAACATTCTTTGACAAAAATACTATAAATCACATCCTAAAACTAACGAGAGAGAGAGAGAGAGAGAGAGAGAGAGAGAGAGAGAGAGAGAGAGAGAGAGAGAGAGAGAGAGAGTTCAGTTTTCTATTTTCCCTGCAAACAATTTGAAGGGAAATTAGCCGTTGACATACGTTAATTGATTTCATATTTCATGTTAAACAAGCATTCGTTACCCAAAGTTAAATAAAATTAGCATTTATTTTCAATAACGTGCATTCAACTATACGAAATTGAAAGCGATATGCTTTTCAAATCTGTTTCTATAATTATCCAAAAAATTTATTTCAACAAATCATCTTAAAAATACGGGGAACTGCACTGCAATAGCAAAACAAAACAGCTGTATACTGACAAACAGGTGTTATTTACCACACTTCACTTTATATACTGTGTGTGCGTATATATATATATATATATATATATATATATATATATATATATATATATATATATATATATATATATTATACACACACACACATATATATATATATATATATATATATATATATATATATATATATATATATATATATATATATATATATATATATATGTGTGTGTGTGTGTGTGTGGTCCACATTATAAATGAATGAGAACTAAACGTTATCAGAGTTAGTTGTAGCACAGGTCGCATACTGAAAAGGAAAATATTAGCTTTCTGAAACCACACTATGTGAGAATTCCAAGGGTTGAGGAAGGACAATAGCAAATTCTGCATGAAAGGTCTGTTAATGCGATACTTCCAGTTACTCTAAAATTTACCAGCTATTCAAATTTTGTTCATTTTATAAGAATAACTACTGTATGTTCCGTATCAGATGTTTTCAGAATTGCAAATCAGAAGGTCACTGAAACGAGCATTCCAGAACTCGAAAGGAAGAAAAGAACGGGAAATTAAATCACTGGAGTCTAATCGATAGTGAACTTGACAGTAGGCCTTATAAAAAAAAAAAAAAAAAAGCTTTGTATTGACGGCAAAAACAAATGAGCGAGAAGGGTATTGACGCAACGGAGGGGATACATTGTACTACCGTTTGCGTGTAAGGAGAGGAAGTATTAATCAAAACTATCTACATAACATTCTAGTTCCAGAAGTGACGACAGAATGACTTTTTAAGTGCAGGCCTAAGAGGTTTAAGATCCTCATTTAGCCGCAGAAACAACAATGATGACATCAACTTCCTTTCCCAAGCAATAAGACGATTCAGAAGATAATTGAAAATCCACCACATCTATTTACACAGACGGCGAAAGATAATGATCAATTGTAATTTACTTCCGAATACATTACTCACAATTCAATCGATCATCATCAGCACAACTTCTCCCTTGACCATAAGACTCCAAAAATAATTCTAAATTGGTATTATCCAGATGACCACCATTTTCCAGTTTAAAGGAAACCTAATTATTTGTTCACACCTTAGATGTCCAAAGAGCATATTCACATAACCCACATTAACTACATAATCAGGCATACCTTCAATCAACGAGAAATATAATAATGATAATAATAATGATAATAATATTATTATCATTATTATTATTATTATTATTATTATTACAAGCTAAGCTACAACCTTAGTTGGAAAAGAAGAATGCTATTTGCCCAAGGGGTCCAACAGGGAAAAATAGCCTAGTGAGGAAAGGAAATAAGGAAATAAATAAACTACAAGAGAAGTAATGAAAAATTTAAATAAATTATTTTAAGAACAGTAACAACAATAAATAAAATCTTTTATATATAAACTATAAAGACTTGGAAAAAAAAGAAGAGGAAGATAAACAGGATAGAATAGCGTGCCCGAATGTACCCTCAAGCAAGAGAGCCTTATAATAAGACAGTAGAAGGCCATGGTACAGAGACTATGTTACTACTCAAGAATAAAGAACAATGGTTTGATTTTTGAGTGTCCTCTTCCTAGAAGAGCTGCTTACCACAGCTAAAGCGTCTCTTCTACCATTCCCAAGAGGGAAGTAGGCACAGTGCTGTAGTCAAACCCTTAAGCGTAGAAAAATTGTTTGGTAATTTCAGCGTGCAGGTGCATGATGACAGAGAAGAATGTGGAAAGAATAGACCAGACTGTTCGGTGTATGCTTGGGCAAGGTAAAAATGAACCGTAACCAGAGAGAGGGATCTAATATTGTACTGACTGACCGGTCAAAGGACCCAATAACTCTCTCGCAGTAATCTCTCAGTATATATCTCCACCTCAATGCTTTTTGGTAGTGAGGCGTATTTATTTTTAACCAAAATGTTGGTGACTTGGATTTTATATCTACAAAAGACAGAAAATCATGCTAATAAATACATAAAACTTTTTCATAGGAAAGTCTTTCACATAATAATACATCAAAAATTAATTGATCAAAGA
>NC_090731.1:134018622-134052557 GCF_036898095.1 Palaemon carinicauda
GGCTTTGAAATTTCTTTTAACAGTATTCAATGAATGCGAAGTACTTTTAAATATGCCAAAGCAAGAACCTCCGAAATTATTATTATTATTATTATTATTATTATTATTATTATTATTATTATTATTATTATTATTATTATTATTATTATTATTATCATCATCATCATCATCAATGAGAGGAGATTAACCCAATGAGTCAAACTCGACTCTTACAGAACTGCCTGATTAACATCTAGAAGAAAATTATTTTTTATATGACATATAAAAAAATAAAATGCATATTAAATATATCAGATAATATATATAAAATATAACGGATTAAAGTAAATAAATTATGAGGTAAAAATCTATGATAAATAGAAATCTAAACTTTGTTTGTAAAACGTGGTTCTTAAAAAAGTTAATCCTAAAAACAGAAATTCTCAGTCTGATAAAAGTTAGTAAAACTTTTCTCACCAAAGCCTAAGTCTCTTTCTCTTAAAAACTTTATAAATTGATAAAAATGTTTTATGGTTAAAATACAGTTACACTCATTACACCCGGGTGTAATGAGGTGTGGACATCAAATACCCATGTGTAAGTTTAATTGAAAATCTGGTAAAATATTTCATCAACCCTGAAATCATGCATGGTATTTCTCACTGCTCTAGATAGAACGCGGTTTAATAATATTCACAAAACGAGCAAAAATTCAGTCATTTTCATTACATACTTAAAACTTTCCAATAAACTCGTTAAAAACTTAAAATCTTTTTATGAAACTGCAAAAAATAAAATAGTTGGCATTTTGCACAGAACCCCCGAGAAATCCACATTACAATTGCTCCTTAATAGCGAAAAAGGGTAAGAAAGTTTCACATTTCGAAAACATTTCCATTAAGATTTTCAAATCAAAGTCAAGATATTTCCCAAAACAAATAAACCTTTTTCTTTTGTAACAGCGTCCACCAAACCGCTGACAGAAGCTTCCTCAGAATTTACGACCCATTCCCAAAAGTCATGTCCACGAGACATCAAGCTACCAACAATGACGACTCCCATCTTAGGCCTTCGTTGCTGAAATATTTCAAGACTCCTTATATTAACATATGCTAATCAAAGCGCCATGAAAATATAGCGTCTGGTCCCTTATAACGCCAGTTATATCAGGTGCCACAAGAAATGTCCATGCTAACGATATCCATATCCTGCCAGGGTGGGTACTACGCTGCCATCCATCATTAATAGCAACGACCAATAAGTCATTAGTCACTATCAGTCTCGCATGGATGCCATCAGTCATTGACTGGGTCACTATTTAATCACTGTCCTGCTACTTTAGCCTTACAGAGAGCGGCGCTGTGACCCGGGGAAGAAGGACGGGGGAAGGTAACTTTTACACATTGGCCATCCATCACTGTCAATCATTATTGATGAAGTCCAGTTGTATGGGCATCACAGGGACCACGCGATCGGTCACAGCCTCCTAATGACAACATAAAGGTCACTCAAGAGTCATTCCCTCTTTTGAAGTTGACGCTTCAAGGTATTTAACTAAATGAATGTTGTTAACACAGGACATCACAATAACAAATTTAATTCATTTTGATCAGTCAATATTGCAATGTTAAAGTTAAGACGTACATTTAACTGGAGGGCATTGGACTGGATTTGTGAATTTAGGGCAAAATGGTCTACACTGGGACCTGCGAGGCCATTCAGTGTACATATAAAACCAAGGGAAAAACACAGCAGTAGTAACAAGAAGTAAAAGTTAAAGAGGTTGGACACCGAGATGGAAGAAAGGAAGCCGGAACAGAGCAATAATAGAAGGCTAAAAAGTGAGTGCAACTTGGGGTGGAAAGGACGCTCCAAAGACCTATAATAATAATAATAATAATAATAATAATAATAATAATAATAATAATAATAATAATAATAATAATAACGAGCCATCAAAGATTTCAGACCTCCGGAAATTAACATTACATTTAACTAAAGTCTACAGACATCGCCTCCCACTTTTCATGTTGACTGTACAGTAGATGGTGGAAAGTGCAATGTTGATCCAGAATCGGGATCTTGATCCGTAGCACCTCCAAATTTCCATGGTGCCTTCCAGTGCATAATATCTAGCCATTGTTATAATTTGGTGAAACTCCAATGTGTTAGTTTGTTTTGACGTAATCTATAAAATTGTGAAAAATGCAAATCCAGATCTAAAATCCGGATCCAGTACCGGATCATCTCCAAAACTTAATGGAGTCGTCCATGACCCAAGATCTATCTGTGGCGAAAATTTCGTAAAAATCCGGTAGTTTGTTTTAACGTTACCTTTAAAATAGCTAAACATGCAAATCCAGATCTAGAATCCTGATCCACATCATCTCTAAAATTTAATGGTGTCATCCATGACGTAAGATTTATCTGTGGTGAGAATTTCGTTAAAATCCGTCGGACAATTTTGACGTAGTCCTGGCGTAATCCTGTCCACAGACATACCGACAAATAAATAAATAAGGAAATAAACCGACTCGAAAATATAACCTTCTTAGCGGACGTAATAATAATATCAGCAAAGAATATAAGCTATCAAATCATAAACACTTACAGATCGCTCTTAGCATCTCGTTAAAACATTCCAGATAAACATCTGGCTGTACTAATCAACTTCAGGCAAATTAAACTAAAAACTAGTTCGTACCCTAAGCAAAAAGCATGAAATAGTTCTCCTTAGGCAAACATAAGCTTAATCTATTTTACCAATCATCATGGCAGCTGCTATAAATTTGGTCAAGATAGTTATGACAGCATATTAATGAAGCCGTTATGGATACTCCTTTCATTCAGCCCTTTTTCTATTAATTAGTTTCAAAACAGTTTAACTTTGTCTCACAAATGCATTTTAAACTAGATTGTCACTCAGTAGAGAGCATATCCTTTTTACGCCAAGCAATCTTTTTTTTTTGCTCATAGCTCCACTGGGTACTTGTACTTCGATGTATTTTCTTCAAAATCTAAAAGATTTGTCCTTGGGTCATACCCCACATGTCCAAGTTTCGTTGAAATTGGTTCAGTAGCGTTTGCGTAATGTTGTTCACAAACAAATATAAACTAGCAAAATATTTGCCATTTACTTAATTCGATTATTTTCAAAGTACTGCCATGTACTTATACTTTGATGAACTTTATCCAAAATATTACAGATTAATACCCAACATTACTAAGTAAGCAAGTTTGGTCAAAATCGGCACAGTGGTCTTTTGTGTAAAGTTGCTCACAAACAAATGAATAAACAACGACAGGGGTAAATATATTCCAGGCAACAAACATTCTATTAATATTTTTGCCTCAAAACTTTTTAGTTTATTTAATAATGAACTCAGAAACGTATAGTTGTAAATCTGATGTTTACTAGTAGAGCTTGATGAAGCATAAAAATAACGCATCATAAAAACGGAACTTACTCAACACACAACATTTTTAAAAGTCGTCGAGTCATATTTCTATAAAAATCAGGACAGGAACAACTGTATAAATGGGGCCACTATATCTCCAGGCGGTATACATATAATTGAATAAATATATAATTTTTATATATATATATTATATATATATATATATATATATATATATATATATTATATATACATATATATATATGTGTGTGTGTGTGTGTGTGTGTGTGTGTGTGTATAATCTGAGAGGTAGAGAGAAATTGTTAAAGAGCATCTGAAATTATGCTATTATGTACAACCATCTGTTGAGATATGCATAACATGCAGTATGCATTGTATACAATATAAGCTTGATAGAAATATTAATTAATTTCCGAGAGGTTACTCTGCGAATACAAATAAATACAGGGCTGCAATAGTGATAACATAAGCAATGTACCAAACACGTCCAGCATAAGGCTGAAAGAAATAGGAGGAACCCATCAGAATATGTATAAAAGATAAAAGGTCAATGACATTTTTTGCGAAAATACCAAATTACGATATTAAGCAAAATATGTAAATAAATATGACTGCAAACCAACAAAGGAGAAGTCACTTGTGAATTAAAACTGATAACAGTAATTTAAATATTCAGTGATCCACAGAAACTTTCTTAGTAAATGGAAAAGAAAATATGTCCAGTTATACATCTTCCAACATTGAAGAATAGCAAATATTTAGTATCTTAGTCTTTCGATAAGCTAAAAAACTAACAATGCCAGGGGACACTTGAGCGTGATCATCAATGAGGGGACATATTATCCTCACAAAATCGCCAGACGAGCGCCACTTCAACAATCGGTCGCTTTCCTCTCATCTATGGCATGATTCTTGGCTTGCATATTGCGGGAGGTTATTTCATCCCTTCATCCTGTGACAAAACAACAGGAATCGTACCCACGACCGCAAACATGTCAACTTATGTACTCAAAATGGTTGACTGCATACCGCCCGTCCATAGAACCCCTACACCGTCTCGCATGGGGAGATAACCGGTTAGTTCAATAGCAGTGTTCTGCGTTTGAATTAGCCGGTGATTATTGGAAAGTTTGTGCAAAAGCACTTACAAGTACTTCTCCGTCCACAGAATTAAACACCAACAAAGTAAACACGGCTTCAAAATCCTTCGTTGCTTGTCAGCTACATCAGCTCTCACGCTACCACGACTTTATCAATGTATGGGCACTCAAAGTCGCCGTTTCCCCTATTGATAGGGGCTTCTCTCATTGGATTGGTAACGCACAGAAAGCAATAGGACTGTTGCGTGCAACTGCTCTCAAAAAGTTGAAAAAATCATTGTTTACTTGTGATGCATTGAACTGAGTAACACTAGCCGACGACTGCCATTACCATATGCCCAAACTCACAGGGCTGTTCACTGTGTGGAAATGGCATAAAATGTCCTTCTGCCCATCAGTTCGTACTCTTCAATATCTTTTCGTCGCTGATGACGTTTTCATTTTTTATATACCTCTTCTTTGTATTTTGTTATCCACATATTTTATTTTTTATTTTTTTTTTCATCATGGGTCTTCATTACTTTCAATTACTCGTCCTGTTCCGATTTCCTTTGCATTTTCGTCAAACCAATACCACACTCCTCCCCTTCCTTGAGAACTATTATCATCGTTTCTTCTTCCTATTCTTCTTCCACTACGTCTTCGTCTCTTTCCCCCTCCACCGCAAACCGTGCCTTCAACGACGAGTGGGTGGCGGCAAGGAATTCCGAGGGCTTATCTGTCCCAGCATTTCCAAAGGCCTATAAAATGAACATAAAGATGAATCTCTAAAGCCTATAATTTGTGACTTTCTTATCACCTGTTAGAGTAAACGAGTTTGTTGGGCTTAGCACCTGTTCCAGAGGTGTTATGGTGCCCTTGGCATTGTTATTGGTCACAAGGTCCCTTGCTCTCTGTCTCTCTAAAACTTTTTAGGTAGGATCCGTTCGAAGATTTCCTGTGTCCTATTCTCCTCTTTTCCCTTTTCCCCTTTCCACAATCCTTTCCTTCTAGTATCTAGCATATCCTTTCTAAATCTCTATTAACCCACCCCTTCACAAACCTCACTTTTTCCTTTATTTGTCATTCTTTCTATCTTCCCTATCTTGACACTGTATGGAATTTTAACGTTGATCTAGTGAGATGGAATCCTTTACACAATTTACCATAAGAATAGATAATGGCTATGGAACGACAGTAGTGGGATATCAATCTCTCTCTCTCTCTCTCTCTCTCTCTCTCTCTCTCTCTCTCTCTCTCTCTCTCTCTCTGTGAGACACACACACAGACCCATTTCACTCGTCTTCATTTGTTGCATAGAATTTTGTCAAGCTTGGAGGAAAGGGAACAGTTTAAGACTCATAGTCGCCAGTCTTTTATGTACGAAAGGAAGTTGTGTTCAAGTGCCTAACTTCGTTAATTTACCAATGAAATTTTTTCTTGCATCTATAAAACAGCGAGATTGTAAAATGCGCTGAATTTTACTGAATGGTAAGTTTATGAATTTGCCATCAAAAAGATTTTGTTGTGCACAAAACCACTAAAAAAAAAAAATGTCGAATGTAGCAAATGTGACATTTCCTAAATATTACTTACTCATTACTAACTACTTAAAGAACAAAGGGAGAAGAAGAAATTTCCAGACAGAGCAATGCCTGTAAACAGGGTTCGAAACCTTCAAGCTCTGCATGCATATGCATAAGGTTTTGAGAGCCTCGTCACAGACTACCTGCTCGTCGTAAAACTTTATGCAAAAGGAGCAATGAAAGTGGTCGTTAACAAGAATGGTAATTACCTTAGGACTATTCGCAGGTTATTAACCATTGGACCTTACTGTCCACTATAATTTCGGAACATCTTTTGTAATGGTCATACATAACATATGGATACAAATATGCATAAAAAAAAAAATGTGTTTCCGAGGGAGGGATACCATGCTTGTGCATATACCAGTATCATACATTATAGTTACAAATCATAACGATAGTGGAAATATGACCAAAAATTAAATTAGAAAGAATAACTTCAAGTGTAGAAAGAAAATTTTATAGTTCACATACACGACATCAGACATACACAGCTTACCGTTATCATTGTTATCATTATTAATATTATCATTATTAGCTAAGCTACAACCCTAACTGGAAAAGCTGGATGCTAAAAGGCCAAGGGCTCCATCAGGGAAAAATAGACGAGTCAGGAAAGGAAATAATAAACTATCTATGAGAAGTAATGAATATAAAATATCTCAAATTCAGTATCGATGTTAAAATACGTGTCATATATAAACTATGAAGAGGGACTTGTGTGAGCTTGTTCAACAATAAATATTCGATGCGAATTTGAACTTCTGAAGTTCCACCGATTCAACTGCTTGAATAGGAAATTATCAAAAATATAAAGCTAAATACATAAACTATTTGAATATAATTAAAAACGCAGTACTGCATAGTTGGTACTTACATAAATATAGAACAAATAAATGGGGAAATAAATGTCATATTTCTATAGAATAAAAAAAAAAATAAGAGGAAGCTACATGAACCCAAACATGAACTTTGTATTAGCATCTCTACTAACTTCCGCTAATATCTTCCACTGAAAAGAAGGATTTCAATAGATGTTTAGCACCGTCTAACTAAATGAGATGGTGCCAGACCAGATCTACCAAAGGAAGTAAAACAGCGCTCAAATTGTAATTTCTCTCTCACTAGATGAAAGAATATATAAAAAACACAACGCATATAAATATGACAAGTTCCCTCCTTATCTTCAGCCGTTTACTATAAAACCTTGTCCCTCAAAATGGGCGTATGACCCACTACTATACTGTATGTGCATCAGGCCATTACATGTAAGTAAGATTTAAGGTTCTTTTCAAAGTCCCTTCGGTCTATGATTTTTCACGGATTCTCTTTGGTCACTTCGCACCTCCTGAAAAGTTTCTTAAACTGGTCTGCCTCAAATTTTCACAAGTTTCAAAGCAAGTCCTTCTACCAGGAATATTAGAAGTCACGGAATACGATTTAGTAATCTGACACACATTTCAGAACACCAACAACAGCAATAATAATACCCGATTGTTTTTATACCTTGGCTATTTAGCTTTTTTTTATATTCAACTACTGTTTTCAAGTTGAACAGGCTGACATAAGTCTTCTTATGGTTTATATTTCATTTTAATTGTTCATTATTACTCATATCATTTATTTATTTCCTTGTTTCATTTTCTCACTGGGCTATTTTTCCCTAGGATTGTAGCTTAGCAGAAATAATAATAATAATAATAATAATAATAATAATAATAATAATAGAATTCGATGGCAGCTTTTCTAATGCCTAGGAAACAAATTACGGAAAATTAAAAGAGGAAAGCTTGCACATAAAAATATCAATCCACGCCGTGATGAATACTTTTTTTATTAAGTGTTAACTATTTCAGGAAAAGGTTGACAACGGGAAAAAATATTCTGATATGACAAAGAGCAATGTTCTAATTTGGAAAAACGCCAAATAAATTACAATAAATATAAAAAAGATTAAATATTAATGACTAATTGCCTGATATAAATACTCACATTAAAAACTGAAAAGGATAGGAGCTTTAGTGTAGTTACGATTACCAGGTTTGAAAAAAAATTCAAAACTAGAGTTAAAATCTTTGCCAAGGTAATACTCAAGAGTACTGATCAGTGCTAAAATTAATGTAATACCTCGGAAAAAAAAGTGATACTGTAGTCTAAGATCACTAAAATCCTATTAATGAGAGATGAAGACTAATATTTAGAGAAATGAAGTTTTGAAGCTCCAAAGCCGTTCCCATTTTTATTTAAGTCTATATTCCGATTCTCAGTCTTCCTCTTCTTTTACCGTATCGCCAATACTCTCAAAAACTTCTTATTTTCTTTTGTTCCTAAATTCGCAGACCGATATCTATTTGCTCCTTAACTCACGAGTAGAAATAGTTTTCCCATAGGTTGTTATCTTTGTCTCTTTTATTTCGTCGAGGCACTTCTCCATGCGTCTCCTAATTTCTTATCTGCTTCCCATCTATCTTGTTGTTCTCTTTTTTAGCGCCTATAATTCGGATTTGTAGACCCGTGCTTCCTACTTCGACCTTTGTTCCCACATGCTGTAGATAGCGAAGAGGACGAAAGATTTTAAAGGAATACTTTACTGTTGTCTCGAATTCCTTCCTCACAAAATTTGACATTCTTGGCCACCAAAATTCTAACGTAATTAGCAAAACCTTTACAGAAAAGACCGAGAAAGTGAAAATGCTGCTTTCTAACATAAACTGATAAGCACTAATTTATTTTTAGTATGAAAATATCATAAATTAATGATATGTTACAACGGAAGAAGTACCAAAAGTGTATTTCCTCTAGGATTGAGATTAACAAGGGTCACTCAAAAACATCTACTAAAGAAGGAAGCAGTAAAGTCTCCGGAAGACTTTAATTAAATTAGTCATGCGACCCAACGATGACCCCCGCGTAGTTGACTCATCAGTTAGCTAATCCTCTTAGATCATTCCTCTTCCTCTCATGAATATTTTGAACCAAGTGGCGCACAAGTGTACATCCACTCACACTTAACCAGCTAATAAAGAAAAAAAAATGAGCAATACACAATAGAAACTCGTGCCAAAGAATATCGCAAGAAACAATTAACAGAAATCTACAACCATGAATAAAAAGAATACACTAACAAAAATGTATATTTACGAAAGCTTACTTACATGGTTATTACATATAATCAGCACAGGTGCAAAACCAATCAAATTGATCTACACTTGAGTAAACACTTGTGCAACAAGTAATGTTACAAAAAAACGTGAAGGGGAACCGTCATACATCTGAATAAAGCAGATATTGTTTATCTAGGAAACGTCCAACGTTTACCTTTAGATATCCCGATCCCCAATAACCTGTGATTGTAATCTTATGATAACATTAAGTCAATATCTCTAAAATTAAGTTCTATTCATCAAAAATAAGAATCTCTGACTAGGAAATAAAAAAGATGGTCACTTTATCTTTTAACCATAACTTTGGAGAAGTAAATTAGTCAACTTTCTATGAAATCATTAAACTATTCAAATTAAATAAACGAGGTACAGTTCTTTGACAACAGTGCTTATCAAAAACATAAACTAATGCTTGAAAAACAAATTTCGAGGGGAATCCAAAATTTATTTTTTAAATTATCTACGTGTTTGAGATAACAACTGTATTATATTACATATATATACACATATATATAAATTTATATATATATATATATATATATATATATATATATATATATATATATATATATATATATGTATATATATATGTGTATATATGTGTATATATATATATATATATATATATATATATATATATATATATAGAGAGAGAGAGAGAGAGAGAGAGAGAGAGAGAGAGAGAGAGAGAGAGAGAGAGAGAGAGAGAGAGAGAGAGAGAGAAAAGTATTTAAGGAGATGGGACTACAGTACTAGTTTTAACTTATGCATCAGAAACTTTCAGCCTTTTTAAAGCCTTAAAACATAAGCTTGTTAAAATTCAGAGCTATGGAAAAAAATAATGATGGGAATAACAATAAGAGACAGAATAAGAGCAACATGGAGGATATTCTATCAACATGTAAGAAAAATAAATGGACATGGGTAAACAAAATAGATCCCTAGAGATTGTAAAAGAAGCTGGGGAAGGAAGAGAAGACGATGGATTGACGAAATAAGGAAGTTTTCGGGTGTGGACTAGCACAAAAAGACCATAAACAGACACAAGTGGAAGGGCATGTCTGAGGCCTTTGTTCTGCAGTGGACGAGTAACGGCTGATCTAGTCATACTGTACATTCCGAACGCGACTACAAACCCGAAATATCATCCTCCCCTTACTTAGACATTTTGGAATTCATCAAAAACACGTTCTTTTTATCAATTCCTATTAGGTATCATAATATTGAATTTTTGCTACCAGTTTTATAACCATTTTCCCTACCGCTAGAGAATTATGGGGTGCTTTTAATGGACAGACAGTACTACATTGGATCCTTCTCTCTGGTTACGGTTCACTTTCTCTTTGCCTACAAATACACCGAATATTCTGGCTTACTCTTTACCGATTCTCCTCTGTCCTCATACACCTCACAACACAGATTACCAAACAATTCTTCTTCGTTCAAGGGGTTAACTACTGCAATGAAATTGTTCAGTGGCTACTTTCCTTTTGGTTAAGGGTAGAAGAGACTCTTTATCTATGGTAAGCAGCTCTTCTCAGAGAAGGACACTCCAAAAGCTAACCATTGTTCTCTAGTCTTGGGTAGTGCCGTAGCCTCTGTACCCTGGTCTTCCACTGTCTTGGGTTAGAGTTCTCTTGCTTGAGGGTATACCCTGGCACACCATTCTAATTTCTCTTCCTTTTGGTTTGTTAAATTTTTTATAGTTTATATAGGAAATATTTATTTTAATGTTGTTTTCTGTTCTTAAGATATTTTACTTTTCCTTGTTTCCTTTCCTCACTGGACTATTTTCCCTGTTGGGGCCCCTGGGCTTATAGCATCCTGCTTTTCTAACTAGGGTTGTAGCTTAGCAAGTAATAATAATAATAATAATAATCCATCCATGTCAGTATAGAATGCTAAAATTCTATAAGAAAAATCACATCCTAGAAAAACTAAGAAAATTTCTAACATAAGAGGAATGAACATTAAATATGTATTCACGTAATTCCAAGACCATCTCTAAGCATTACATAGATTGGGATCTCTGGGGAGCATTATGAGCGTCACTTATAAAGGCTCTGGACAGCGTAAAGGACATGGCCGGTAAGGCAAAATCTTTCTAATTGCAGACTTATCAGACATTGCAACGTCAGGCAATGGCCGACAAAGGAAGGGCGGTCTCTAATGGGTCCTGTGAATAGCTTGGTTGTCATCCTTGTTGTCGTTCCCTCTAATCCTATCCTGATTGAAGACATAATGCGTCATTCTCGGGATTTCGTGGGGGCGGAAAAATATTCGCCATTCTTAATGGATTTCGAACGAATAATATTCGAGTAATTTAATGCTTCGACGTGAATTACGTCATGAATTTTCAAGCAAAACCAATAAAAGTTGCTTCATAATGTAGTGACTTTGTGGCTCGCCATTTTTTAGAAGTAAAAATATATATTTGGATAAGCATCATACCAAAGCTTAGTTCTACGTACCATTTATAATAAAAAATAAAACTAAAAAAAAAAAAATCTATGATGACAGAACGATAGACAAAATAAATCATGTTCAATGAGTGCTGAATACCGTACTTTGGTTCAGTTTCTTTTCTTTATTAATCAAAGTTTTTGGAGTTCTAGCAAACTAACTCTTTATACCAAAGATTTCATACTCAGCCTATAAGAGTTGTGTTTACTTATTTGAATTTTATCTTGATAACCATTGTGTAACAATAGAAGTTTAATCCAGCAAATTTCAAGGTTTGAATTTTATCTTTTATGTCTACCAATAATTTTATAGGCTATTACTATTTTCTCCTTTTTGATACTTAACCTGGACAGAACGCAATACATAATAACAGACTATAGTAGCAGAGATATATTTCTCTCTTCAGGAAGGTTTTAATACCCATATTTTGCCCTGCTTCCAATACTACCCTTCTGTCTGGTCTCTAGCAGCTGAGCTTGATGCTCTTTGACTTGTTTGAGACAAACTACCGGTCTATTGCATTCTCTAACCACAATCTTGATATTAAAATTGGCACCGTCGCTCAATTGACTTTGTGCATGTTGTATAAGATTTTCCATACTTCTGACCATCTTTTGCGTTGAGATCTTCCCAGACTGAGCATATGGTGAATTCCAAACCTTTACATTTCTCTCATTAGGAACAATACTACATAGTATTCTTAAAGCTGCATTCTGGTTGTGACCAACTTGGCAAACATCTTTTGTCAACCAAGTTACCATTAATTGCGTTCCATAGTTTATATCTATCTACTCAAGTTGATCTATCTAAATTTGCTTCATATTTTGACATTTCAATTTGACATGTATTAAGAAGAAGAAGAAGAAGAAGAAGAAGAAGAAGAAGAAGAAGAAGAAGAAGAAGAAGAAGAAGAGCCCAATTTTCTGTGGACTCGAGGTAGCTAGTGTCCTCGATCTGACTTGATCCTATAGCTCTTCTCCGGTGAAACGTTTTGCTCCGGATACTTCAATTCAGCGCATCCCTCTCATCTTTGGTCTAAAATTTAGTTTAGATTTATGAAATTGGGCTAAATACAGCCTCACTGAAGTATATGAGGTCATTCAGGGCCCAAGTGTATCCAGGGTAAAACTTTAAAGTTGCACTAAAAGAAAAAAGTTAGAGATTGGTGAAGAAAATAGTAGAAAGGAAACAAAAACAGAGGTAAAATAGAAATTTAAAGAGCAAGTGCAGCTTGGAACCAAAGGAGGCGGCAAAGACTCTTTAGTTATGCCTACAGTGCAACTTTGGTCGATATATTACTCTTTCTGGTAGGTATACTATCTCCAGCACTTTTCCGGTTGCATACTGCTCAACTCTTTCATAAACCTAGCTTTTCAATTCAACTGATTATATCTAATCAGATAATTCTCTTAACTTTATTGTCTCCCCGACACTCTCATTCCTTATCGTATTTCTTCTTGCACTCACACACCAAATTTAGCATCCTTATTCTTTCATATCTTCTTTGTATGGAAGATTATCTTTATGTGGTTCCCATACTATTTTTCCTTATAAATTGGAGTAATCATCTTCCCTGAAACCTACTCCTCTTCGAAGATCTTTTACATCAGGTCCCAAGGCCTCCATATGTAATCTTGAATCTGGCCTGCTACATTTCCATTTTTTTATTATCATTATTCCCTAATACACGCTTTACTTTTCTACTGTTCACAGTTGGTGTCAAACCCTCATTTTGGTATTCCATTTGGAAGCAAAACTCTTAGAATTTCATCATTATCTTCGATAGAATTATCATCAGATAAAACGGCAATTTCAATCGAACCCAGTTTTCGAGTTTTTATTCACATCTACCTGATTAGCTTTTTTTTCTGGATGAATCGTATATAAACTTCCAAATTTTATAGGATGAATATTTATTAGAATTGACTAAGTGGTTCTCTTCTGTTTCAACCTATCCTCAGCATAAATAATGTCTTACCAAACACTATAATTCCCTAATTTGCACAACGGCCAAAAGCAACACATGCCCTAAACTGATTTGGGAAATTTTATGCCCCCTGTGGCCGCGGGGGCATAAAAACAATTAGAATAGCGCCAACGTTATCCCTGCGTGTCGTAAGAGGCGACTAAAAGGGACGGGACGAGGGGGCTGGGAACCCCCTCTCCTGTATAAAAATCCTGTGAGACATTATCAAAGAGATGGAGCTGGGGGGAGAGTGACTGCTCCCCGCACTCTAGTTTTGGGGTGTTTGAATGTGCGTGGATGTAGTACGATAGAGAGTAAAAGATGTGAGATTGGAAGTATGTTTAGAAGTAGAAGGATGGATGTATTGGCCTTGTGTGAGACAAAGATGAAAGGAAAGGGTGAAGTGCTGTTTGGTGAAATGTCTGGTAGTGTGTCTGGGATTGAAAGGGGAAGAGCGAGAGAGGGTGTGGCCTTATTGCTGAGTGAATGGATGACAGGTAAGTGGAATAGAAGGAGATATCATCTAGGTTAATGTGGGTAAGGGTTAGGTTGGGTAGGGAATGTTGGGCGTTTGTCAGTGCGTATGGGCCACGTAGTGAGAAAAGTGAAGAAGAGCGGAATGAGTTCTGGAATTAATTAACTAGGTGTGTAGAAGGACTGGGTAGAAGGAATTATGTAGTTGTCATGGGTGACTTAAATGCTAGAGTGGGCGCTAGAGAGGTAGAAGGTGTCATTGGGAAGTATGGCGTACCAGGTGAAAATGATAGTGGTGAGAGACTGGTAGATATGTGTGTTGAACAAGAGATGGTAATAAGTGCTAGCTTTTTTAAAAATAAAAATAAAAATAAGTATACATGGGTAAGAGTGGCAAATGGAAGAGTAGTAGAAAGGGCATTGATGGATTATGTGTTGATAACTAAAAGAATGTGTGGAAGATTGAAAGACGTGCACGTGTTTAGGGGTATGGCTAACGGTATGTCTGATCATTTTTTGGTGGAAGGAAAATTAGGTGTAGCAAAAGAGTGGGGGAATAGAGTAGGTGGATGTAAAAGGGAGCTAGTGAGGGTTGAAGAGCTAATAAAACCGGGGGTAAAAAGTAAATATCAGGAAAGGTTGAAAATGGCATATGACGAGGTGAGAGTAAGAGAAACTGGTAATTTAGAGGAGGAGTGGAAGTTAGCAAAAGAAAATTTTGTTGGGATTGCAAGTGATGTATGTGGCAAGAAGGTTGTTGGAGGCAGCATGAGGAAGGGCAGTGAATGGTGGAATGAAGGAGTGAAGGTAAAAGTGGAAGAGAAAAAGAGGGCTTTTGAAGAATGGCTGCAGAGTAATAGTATAGAGAAGTATGAAAAATATAGAGAGAAAAATGTGGAAGTAAAGCGCAAGGTACGTGAGGCAAAGAGGGCAGCTGACCTGAGGTGGGGTCAGGGACTGGGTCAGTCATATGAAGAGAATAAGAAGAAGTTTTGGAAAGAAGTGAAGAGAGTAAGGAAGGCTGGCGCAAGAATTGAGGAGACAGTGAAAGATGGAAATGGAAGGTTGTTAAAAGGAGAGGAGGCGAGGAAAAGGTGGGCGGAATATTTTGAAAGTTTGCTGAATGTTGAGGATAATAGGGAGGCAGATATAATTGCTGTTCCAGGTGTTGAGGTGCCAGTGATGGGAGATGAGAATGAGAGAGAGATTACAATAGAGGAAGTGAGGAGAGCACTAGATGAAACGAGAGTAGGAAAAGCATCTGGTATGGATGGTGTGAAAGCTGAGATGTTGAAGGAAGGGGGTGTGACTGTACTTGAATGGTTGGTGAGATTGTTTAATATGTGTTTTGTGTTGTCAATGGTACCAGTAGATTGGGTTTGTGCGTGTATTGTACCACTATATAAGGGTAAGGGAGATGTGCATGAGTGTTGTAATTCAAGAGGTATTAGTTTGTCGAGTGTAGTTGGAAAAGTGTATGGTAGAGTAATGATTAATAGGATTAAGGATAAAACAGAGAATGCAATCTTGGAAGTACAGGGTGGTTTTAGAAGAGGTAGGGGTTGTATGAATCAGATTTTTACAGTTAGGCAGATATGCGAGAAATATTTAGCAAAAGGTAAGGAGGTGTATGTTGCGTTTATGGATCTGGAGAAAGCATATGATAGAGTTGATAGGGAAGCAATGTGGAATGTGATGAGGTTATATGGAGTTGGTGGAAGGTTGTTGCAAGCAGTGAAAAGTTTCTACAAAGGTAGTAAAGCATGTGTTAGAATAGGAAATGAAGTGAGCGATTGGTTTCCGGTTAGAGTGGGGCTGAGACAGGGATGTGTGATGTCGCCGTGGTTGTTTAACTTGTATGTGGTGGAGTGGTGAGAGAGGTGAATGCTCGAGTGCTTGGACGAGGTTTAAAACTGGTAGGCGGGAATGATCATGAATGGGAGGTAAATCAGTTGTTGTTTGCAGATGATACTGTACTGGTAGCAGACACAGAAGAAAAGCTTGACCGACTAGTGACAGAATTTGGAAGGGTGTGTGAGAGAAGGAAGTTGAGAGTTAATGTGGGTAAGAGTAAGGTTATGAGATGTACGAGAAGGGAAGGTGCTGCAAGGTTGAATGTCATGTTGAATGGAGAGTTACTTGAAGAGGTGGATCAGTTTAAGTACTTGGGGTCTGTTGTTGCAGCAAATGGTCGAGTGGAAGCAGATGTACGTCAGAGAGTGAATGAATGGTTGCAAAGTGTTGGGGGCAGTTAAAGGAGTAGTAAAAAATAGAGGGTTGGGCATGAATGTAAAGAGAGTTCTATATGAGAAAGTGATTGTACCAACTGTGATGTATGGATCGGAGTTGTGGGGAATGAAAGTGATGGAGAGACAGAAATTGAATGTGTTTGAGATGAAGTGTCTAAGAAGTATGGCTGGTGTATCTCGAGTAGATAGGGTTAGGAACGAAGTGGTGAGGGTGAGAACGGGTGTAAGAAATGAGTTAACGGCTAGAGTGGATATGAATGTGTTGAGGTGGTTTGGCCATGTTGAGAGAATGGAAAATGGCTGTCTGCTAAAGAAGGTGATGAATGCAAGAGTTGATGGGAGAAGTACAAGAGGAAGGCCAAGGTTTGGGTGGATGGATGGTGTGAAGAAAGCTCTGGGTGATAGGAGGATAGATGTGAGAGAGGCAAGAGAGCGTGCTAGAAATAGGAATGAATGGCGAGCGATTGTGACGCAGTTCCAGTAGGCCCTGCTGCTTCCTCCGGTGCCTTAGATGACCGCGGAGGTAGCAGCAGTAGGGGATTCAGCCTTATGAAGCTTCATCTGTGGTGGATAATGTGGTAGGTTGGGCTGTGGCACCCTAGCAGTACCAGCTGAACTCGGCTGAGTCCCTGGTTAGGCTGGAGGAACGTAGAGAGTAGAGGTCCCCTTTTTGTTTTGTCTTCTTTGTTGATGTCGGCTACCCCCCAAAATTGGGGAAAGTGCCTTTGGTATATGGATTGGTATATGGATGAAGAAAAAATAAGATAAATTTAAACGCAATTACAACGGAGATCTTACTAAATATAATATCAAGAGTTTTATCTTAAATTTTACGTGCATAACATACATCACAAAATAACTAAATGAAGACTAAAGACAGACATATGATATCAGTAAATGATGCTGCACGTTAGTTAACCTTTTTTAATTGCAGCAACTGCACACAATTTTAACATTAGTTGAAAGTATCTGCCTTGAAAAGGTGTAGGTTAGTATACAATACGACCAGAAACAAAACAACTGAAAATTTCTGCAATTAAAAATTTCATAGATATGGAAGCAACCTATGTTCCGACATTAATTTCGCTGCTTAAGTTAGTTGATCGAACAACCATTGGTATAGTGAAAGTTTGACGCGTTGGCAGGGAGAGGGAGAGAGAGAGAGAGAGAGAGAGAGAGAGAGAGAGAGAGAGAGAGAGAGAGAGAGAGAGAGAGAGAGAGAGAGAGAGAGAGAAATTTTCTTCTTTTGAAATCTATCCTCAAAAAATAAGAAGAACCCGAAGGAGTAGTTACACCTCGCTGTGTGTATGACTTCATTCAAAATCCCGCCCTTGACCGTTTCGCTTAATAAACAGACAAGAAGAAGGAACGGAGAAAAATATCTTTTGCCCAATTCAAGTCAAAGTGTTTGTTGTCCTTGTGGGCATGAATTAAAATTTATCGCTGTGTCAAGAAGAAGAAGAAGAAGTAGCTAACTGATAAGAGAAGTCAGATGATGAAGTTTGAATGAGATCACGTGATCTATCATCGCCCCAACAACGGACAAACAGTCCATAATCTGAGGGGGAGTCTTGTAGTAGTCCTTCTTAGGGATATAGGATCCATTAGAATGATGATTCACAATGCATAGGAAGACCAGAGGGACAAGGAATGAGAGAGGAGGAGTAGGAACACGGGGGAGAGGAGGGGGGAAGGAGGTGGTGTTGGAGGGAATTCAAAGTGAAGTGCCTTCGACAACGCTATCTCTCTCTTTCGTATCACTCGACCAACTGACGGATTTATACCCCGCATCATATAATTGGCTTCGTGAATGTAGGTTTGTTTGCCCGAATATTTGTTTATCTGTCTGGCTGCGAACTGATGCGCGCGTAAGTGTAACCCACACATCATAAAACGCTACTTCTGGCTGCACGTGGTCCAGTCTGCACGTTTCAGTGACGTCATCCCGCCAGTTGATGCGTCTGGTAGGATATGTTTATGCTCCTCTTCACTATGATTTTGTCTTTACGAGAGATAATGTTTTACTTACAGACAGAGTGTATGAATGCATGCAAGCGCGCAAACGCGTGGTTCTATTTGTGGAATCAAACTATATTCAAATGCTTAGTACTTCCCGAGACCAACGTCTGTCTGATATCAAAGAGCGCCATGATTATGAAGTGTTTATGTCAGTACATTACCTTATGAATGAACTTCTGATAAACATGAGAACTGCAGCACCGCCAATGTTTTGGCAGCTTTATGCTACGCTGTGGATGTTTTTGTCTTAGGAATAGTTCTTTTTATGTGAATGCTTAACAAAACATTTAAAATGCAACCCTCTCGACATGTTTACACCAGAAAAAGCACCACAAAAATATTTCTTCGTTATATTTACACTCGATTTAGTCAATCATAATAAATGCAGGTGATAAGTGTGATTATAATTTGAGAGGCAACTGATGACACTGGAGAAAATTATTTCATTGAGCCAACCCCTCTCTCTCTCTCTCTCTCTCTCTCTCTCTCTCCTCTCTCTCTCTCTCTCTCTCTCTCTCTCTCTCTCTCTCTCTCTTTTTTCAACAATCAGATGGTTGATATACTGACTAAGACCGGTAAAAAAAAGTATATGTAATTCTTAAGAAAACGTTCCATACGATTCCTTCCTGGTTCGTTCCTTTACACTAGAAAGTCAGTGTGGGTGTATGTATATATGTATGTATATATATATATATATATATATATATATATATATATATATATATATATATATATATATATATATATATGTATATATATATGTATATATGTGTGTATATATATATATATATATATATATATATATATATATATATATATATATATATATATATATATATATGTATATATATGTATATATATGTGTGTGTGTGTTTGTATGTATACATATGTGTTTCTGTGCGTGTTCGGAGGCGCGTGCGTAACTAGTAAACAGAAGAAAAGTTTATTGTAAATGCAACTAATGGCCCAGGATATGTGGTTGGTTGCAGGAGGTAGTTGGAAAAGGCAAAGCTAAAGGGGAGATGCAAGTTTGAGTTTGAATTGATATTATCCTTTTGATTCCATTTTTAAATACTGGTATATACTGCATATTCCTTTGGGTGAGCTTTACTCAATATATTGTGTGTGTATATATATATATATATATATATATATATATATATATATATATATATATATATATATATATAGAGAGAGAGAGAGAGAGAGAGAGAGAGAGAGAGAGAGAGAGAGAGAGAGAGAGAGAGAGAGAGAGAGAGAGAGAGAATGAGAGAGAGAGAGAGAGAGAGAGGGGGGGTTAAAGATTCAATGTTTATTATCTCTAAAGACGAAACACATACCTGAAATATTAGAAGGAAATGGAAATTGGAATAAGAAAACGATCCATTACCCGAGATCCCCAAAAATAAATAGATATCCTGCTAAAAAAACAACTCCCGTACAAGTTCTTCTCTCTCATAAGAGCAATCAATAAGTATCAGAACCTTAATTATCATATCAGCGTCATTTTTTTTTTTTTCAATAGGATGAATCATATCTTGACAGATGAGGGGATGGGTTGCAAAAACACTTTCCCTCTACAATGGTTAAGTCTGGCGATGGCATACGAAGCGCCTCGTCATTCTTATACTACTAGGCTTGCTTCTAGTTTCTATTGGCTGGGAAATATTGAATTTTTCCGGGTGGATCCTTTGAGCAAGCACAAGGTTAAGAAAGATTATAGAATTGTGTTTAAAGGCCAGTAATTAATGCATTTATGCATTCTTTTAAAAGTATTTTGAGCTGTTATTTATTTATTTATTTATTTTTTGTCTTTAGACATCAGTTATTTGTGAATAAGGCGATTGGAAAACTTAAAGGTGTTATTAATGAATGTTTAATCATCTAATGTTCTTTACTCGTACTTATAATGCAATTTTTACAAGCTATATAACAATAACATCACCAAAATTATGATTAGTAATGGATTCATCATCACTTGCTTAAGCATTTGATCCTCTAATTTATAACCATTAATACATAAATAATATTACAGACTTACTACTAACAAATACTATTCATAAACACAATAAATGTCCTACAAAATTCAATTATATATCATATCCTCACTCAAAACAGCAAATACCAATATTTCCATCATGTGATTGAGCTATCAAACACGATAAGACTCAAAGCAACTATCGGTCAAGAGGCTGCCTCAAAGCAGACAAGATAAAGGGAGATCTCTCTCTCTAAACTAATCAGGTTTAGCCCTTAATAAATCAAACATGCTTTTACCGCATTAAATTATTCAAATTTGACTAAACTCGATTCGTCATCAAGAGATTACTACAATAGATTTAGTATACAACATTCGTGAATTTACAGCCTAAGAAATAACATATACATTTTAAGATAATATACAATCTTCTCTACGTGCTAAGCAAAATGCGCTGTTGGATGAATTCTCTCATTTGACTTGTTGGGATTTCCACGGATTCAAAATATTTCTTTCCTAAGTTTCTGGCATATTGTATTCGTAAACGCCTATGTTGAAGAACCTTAATGTTATCATTTTTTTCAAATTAAGTCACATGGTATAGCTATAGAATTTGACGCAAATAAAATGTACAGTCGGACACAGGAATTCCTGGCACAATTCACTCCGAAGAAGTGCACTGTAACCAAACAGCTAGTATAGCGTAGGGAGAGATAGCAGAGGTGGATGGCAGGGATTCACACAGGAACTCGACGCGCAGTATGAGTGTGACAGGGTGCACTTCATTCGACCAATGTATACCAGGAACTCTACTATCTAGTGTAGTACTGACATTTATTATTATTATTATTATCATTATTATTATCATTACTCATACAGCTACAACCCTAGTTAGAAAAGCAGGATGCTATAAGCCCAAGGGCTCCAGCAGGGAAAATAGCCCAGTGAGAAAAGGAAATAAGCTACAAGAAAAGTTTAAGAACAATAATAACATCATATTAAATCTTCCATATTTAAACAAAACAAACTTTAAAATAACAAGAGGAAGAGAAACAAGATAGAATAGTGGGCCGAGTGTACCCTCAAGCAAGAGATCTCAAACCCAAAACAGAAGAAGACCATGGTACAGAGGCTTTGGCACTACCCAAGACTAAAGTGCAATGGTTTGACTTTGGAGTATCTTTCTCCTAGAAGAGCTGCTTACCAAAGCTAAAGAGGCTCTACCCTTAAACTTGGTAAGGGTAGAGCCTCTTTAGAAACTGAACAAAAAAAGTGCAGTAGTTAACCCCTTGAGCGAAGAAGAATTGTTTGGTAATCTCAGTGTTGTCAAGTTTATGAGGAAAGAGGAGAATGTATAAAGAATAAGCCAGACTATTCTGTGTACGTGTCGGCAATGATGAAATGAGCCGTAACCAGAGAGAGGGATCCAATGCATTACTGTCTGGCCAGTCAAAGGACCCAATAACTCTCTATTATCATTATTACTAGCCAGACTAAAACCTTACTTGGAAAATGCTATAAGCACAAGGGCTCCAACAGGAAAAAATAGCCCAACGAGGAAAGGAAATAAGGAAATAAAAATATTAACAATAAAGTATTTTAAAAACAGTAACATCAAAACAAATATGTCATATATAAACTATAAAATGACATATGACAACCTGTTCAACATAAAAACATTTGCTGCAAGTATGAACTTTTTGAAGTTCTACTGATTCAACTACCAGATTATTACTATTATTATTAGAGGAAGAAAAATTAGATAGAATAGTGTGCCCGAATGTACCCTCAAGCAAGAGAACTCTAACCTAAGACACTGGAAGACCATGGTACAGAGGCTATGGCCCTACCCAAAACCAGAGAACAATGGTTTGATTTTGGAGAGTCTTTCTCCTAGAAGAGCTGCTTACCATAGCTAAAGAGTCTCTTGTACCCTTACGAAGAGGAAAGTAGCCACTGAACAATTACAGTGCAGTAGTTAACCCCTTGGGTGAAAAAGAATGGTTAGGTAATCTCAGTATTATCAGGTGTATGAGGACAGAGGAGAATCTGTTAAGAATAGGCCAGACTATTCAGTGTATTTGTAGGCAAAGGGAAAGTGAACCGCAACCAGAGAGAAGAATCCAATGTAGTACTGTCTGGAGAGTCAAAGGATTCCATAACTCTCTAGCGATAGTAACTCAACGGCTGGTGCCCTGGCCAACCTACTACCTACAGGAAAATCATTCCACAACTTTGTCACAGCTGGAATAAACTTCTAGAATACTGTGTAGTATTGAGCCTCATGAAGGAGACGGCTTGACAATTAGAATTAACAGCATGCCCAGTATTACGAACAGGATGGAACTGTGCAGGAAGATCTGAATGTAATGAATGGTCAGTATTATGAAAAATCTTTTGCAGCCTGCATAATGAACCAATTAAACGACGGTGCCAAAGTTTAATATCTAGATCAGGAATAAGAAATTTAATAGACTGTAAGCTTCTGTCTAATAAATTAAGATGAGAATAAGCAGCTGAAGACCAGACAGGAGTACAATACTCAAAACAAGGTAGATTGATTGCTTGATTGATTGATTTCAAAGTTTTCAGGCATCCTGACATCTAAGATCATTGACGCCGATATCATTTATTCTTTATAAAATGAATAGAATATTCAATTAAAACCATAAAAGTTGAATGTCATTAGAGAATTTAAATAATTTTCAGAAGACCTGCTTCTGAAATAAATCTAAAAATGCCGCTCGCATAGCAGGACACATCATGTCCAAGAATCTTGGCAAGGATGAACCTGCCATCCTCACCTCGAGCCTTAAACAGATATCTATTTCTTAAGTTATTATAATTAGGGCATTCGGTGAACAAATATCTCACTGTTAAAGGTACTAGTTGGTGCTGGTCCTTCAGCAGAAACTCGTGTGTCAATCGAGTGTGACCAATACGAAGACGAATAAGAGTCGTCTCCCATTTTTGGGGCATCATGTTATACCTCCAAGGAGATAAGACATTTGTTACTTTTCTCATTTTATTGCCATCTAGACTACCCCATTGCTGTTGCCATTTATTACAAAACAATTTCTGGATGATAGGTAGGAAATCATTACAGGGAATGGGATACCTCCTTGGTAGCAACTCGGATGCCGCATTCTTCGCCAGTAAATCTGCCTTCTCATTCCCAGACACACCTACATGTGCTGGAACCAAACAAAATCGAACCATTATACCTCTCCGTCCAATAATAAAAAGCCATTCTAAAATCTTTAAAACTAAAGGGTTACTAGAATTAAAAACTTCTAAAGCTTGAAGAACACTCCTTGCATCACTAAAAATTGTAAAATTACCCTCCTTTTCCAACGCTATTTTCTCAATAGCAGTTAGTATGCCATAAAGTTCGGCAGTAAATGTGGAAGCTGTTAGAGGAAGTGCACCTCTACAATTAAAATCATTACCATGTACTCCAAATCCAACGCCAGCATCAGATTTGGAGCCATCAGAATATATAAAAGTCGATCCCCTATGTTCTACAATATGTTCCACAAAAAGAGACCTGGATCCTAAGTCAGTCATAATCTTCTTAACTCCAATAAATTATTTACAAAATGATACCTCTGGTAATTTCCATGGAGGCGTTGATGATACCTTGAATGGAAGCACCTTAATTCTAAAACAAGGTAGAATGAAAGAATTAAAACACTTCTTCAGAATAGATTGATCACCGAAAATCTTGCGGTAGTATCTCAAACTTTCATCGTAAATACACACACATATGTACATTAATATTTCCCGTGTGTAAATATATATATATATATATATATATATATATATATATATATATATATATATATATATATATATATATATATATATATATATATATATATATATATATATATATATATATATATATATATATATAAAATGGGTTCGCCCTTCTTGAAACCAGCGCACGCTTGTACCTATTTACAGCTAGGAGAACTGATTGGCGGTGGGTGGGGAACAATTCTTGGACCAGCCAACCATGAGCTGAGACCTGTACCCCGCCCACGGTCATGGCACTTACGTGGTTGGTTGGTAGCAATTGAAAATGAAATACTTTTCGTCCCTAAATGAAATATCATTATTATTACTAGCAAAGCTACAACCCTAGTTGGAAAAGGATGCTATATGTCCAAGGGATCAGACTGGGAAAATAGCCCAGTGAGGAACAGAAATATGGAAATAAATAAACTATATGGAAAGTATTGAATAATTACTATGAAATATTTTAAGATCAGTAACAACGTTAAAATAGATCTATCATATATAAACTACGAGGAGAGACTTAAATCAGCTTCTTCATCATAAAAAAATGATATTGTCCCTATCATTCATGTAAAAAATGAAAAAATAAAAATAAAAATATCATTGATTTTCAGCTATAAAACTTCGTATCTTAAAAGGGTAGATTCCAAAGTGTATTAACCTTCGTGTCCTTGTCAAATATTAAGGAAATTAGTTGCGGAAATTATGCCAAACTTCCAATCTGACTGAGTAAACCACATTCTACTTAGTACATAATTCACAGATTAGGTCAACTGCAGAGCAATAGCTTTTTTTTTTAATCCAAAATTCTGCAAAAGATATTTTACTCACATGAATGTTGTTGTTCATATCTGATTTACATAAAACCAATAAATAAGTTTCCTTGCAAGGTTTTATTACCTTCGCCAAGGAGGTTATATTATCGAGTCGGTTTATTAATTTGTTTGTCTGTGTGTCTGTGGACAGGATTACGACGAAATTTTGACGAAATTTTCATCAGATAGATGTTAGGTCATGAACGACCCCAATTAAATTTTGGAGTGATCCGGATTCTAGATCAGGATTTGCACTTTTCACCATTTAAAAAAATTACACCAGAACAAACAGACGGATTTTAACGAAATTTTCACCACACATAAATCTTAGACCATGGGCGACTCCATTTACTTTCGGAGATGATCTGGTTCTGGGTTTATGTGTGTGCCTATCTGTCTTTCTGTCTGTGGACAAGATTACGTCAAAACTTCTCGATGGATTGTGACTAAATTTTCACCATAGATAGATCTGAAATCATGGATGACCCCATTAAATTCTAGAGATGATCCGGATTTGCATTTTTCGTCATTTAACGTCAAAACAAATCAATAGGTGTTGACGAAATTGGCCCCACAGATAGATCATAAGCCATGGACGACCCAAATAAATTTTGGCGATGATCCAAATCTGATTCTGGATCAGGATCAACAGTCTGGATCAGATGCAAATAGAATGCATTTCTTTCTGTGTCAACGTCACCCTTTGGCGGAGGTCAGAAATATCTGATTGCTCTTATTTCCTAATAGCATTTATTGCTCTATGTAATACTTGACAAAGCCTTAAAATACATGTTACACTGTACGCATATCCAGTATGATTTTACTCATACCAACACAGTGTTGCAGCAGTTGTTCAGAGACAGACTAACATTTTCCTTTCAATGATGAAAAGTCATTGGATGATAATGAGATTAGTATGGTCAACCCTCAGAAGAAGATAGTTGAAACGAAACACAATCACATTTCATATGTTATTTTCAAACACATTCCATTCACAAAAAAAGACTGAAACACTTAAAAAGGAAGTTGGAAATTAAGGTGAATGGAAGAAAATTTAACACAGCTACTCTGCAATGAAGCGTATTATCATTCAAGGTTTGATAAATAATGAACGAGAACGAGGCATCCGTGCGCAGGGGAAAATGGTTGATAAAGGGAATTCAAGAGAATGAAATGATCCAACGATAGGGGCGAAAAGGGAGGCTGTAATAATAGGGACGGAATCGTGATAACGCTACAAGAGGAAGCCAAGTATGAACGCAAGGGAAATGATTATCACCAATGAAAAAGTGTTATGTTTCTCCAATGATGCTGTAAAATAACACATCTGGGAGAAGGAGAAAATACATAACGACAAAACGGGGAATTTTTTGAGATTTTTTTTCTTAATTCCTTCTCTTATTGACAAAACTTTGGCTAAGCACAACGGTTTCAAATACCTATGTTCATGACACACGTCGTATTTTTTTTCATTCTTAGCACCGCTTGTTTGCAGGCGTGCGTAGTGAGCGAGTTACCATTTTGCTAAAATTTAAACATATTTTCGACAGATGCTAACAGCATTGCTTAAAATATCACTATAGATGTCTGGTTCAGACACACTGAAAACATGATTAAGAGGTCTTACCTAAAGCAACCACAAAACAATATTTACTGACGAAAGTTTCAAATTTTTGCATTGTTAAAAAAAAAAAAAAAAAAAAACAACAACAACAACAACAACAACTCTGATTTACACGTCTGTTGTAAGTCATTGAATCATCTACATTTTCATAGTGTTCTTCATCGTATCATTCGATCCTTACAATAACTTCTTTTTAAATTACAAAAATATCTCCCTACGTCTTGTCACCAATTCTGTTTCTTGTATTTCGAATAGTTTCCCTTGTGAGAAGTGATTTCAAATCATCTTCCTTATCTCTGACCTTTTATGACCTTCTTACCTGGCTGCCATACATAAACTACGTCAAAAATCCTTCATAACAGCTTCTAATCCTTCTCCCATTCAATATCCTTAAATAGTTTCTTCTTATTATCACAGAGTAATACTTTATTATATGCAACCTCAACCACTACCTTTCTTATACCACAGACATGAACCTACCATATATATTTTCCTCTCCTTTGTTTGTATAATTACTCCATCTATAATAATACTCATTACAAAGACGAAACACACTCCTCTATGAAGTATTTCTACCTCATATCAGTCTCTCTTTCAAACACGTTTCATCACGCACTTCATTTTTATCATAACTTCATATTCTGACAACTAATTACCTTCAACAACATACAACCGCGTCACCCTCCACGTTGCAGCTCAATTAATTCTATAATCAAGAGACGAATGATCATAGATGAGCAGGTGTTCAGGTCAGTCAATAAGCAATAAATCCAATAAAACCTTTAGACCTGGTTGAATTAAAGAGATGAAAATTAAATAGAGAATGTTAAGATAAACTTTAATATAATCAGTTACGTACTTCTCTTTTCGACTCACAACGTTTAAAACAGGACCACCAAAGATGGAAACACTGCCTTGCTGTCATTCACCGAAAAAAAATTGAGTGGAAACGCCAAATGCGTAACGTACGCTACAACCGATTACTCCTCTTATCGATATCCTTCGAAAACCGAAATGATAGAAAAAAATTACGATAATCAATTCAGCAATTTACTGACAGCAATAAATAACTTAGGGGATAATAAAGCTCAATGGTACGCTGATTGCACATCAAAAGGAAATTGAAGAGCAAAATATCCTAAAGGAAACCGGACAAATAAATAAAGGATAAATTACATTACGCAGCAAAGCTAGAGGAGGAAGACGCCACCACAAACGTGAACAACGCCTAATTTGGCAGGAAATGATGCAAGTCAAAGTAAGAATGTCCACGAACACCACACGTCTGGAACACTTCATAATTCATCATCCCACGATCCCGATCCTCTATCTAGACTTCCTGCCAACTTCTACTTTCTCTTGATCTACCCTCACGCCCAGACACATGCGATATTGTCACTGTCCTGATTAGTAACATTGATAAAGGAATTGAAATTAACTCTATACATTTTTTATTCTCTAAGTGATAGGCAAGCTGGGTGAAAGGAGATGAGAGCAGTTAACTAGCTAAAAATGGGAACAGTTTAGAAATAAAGTATTAGTAAGAGAAGTGCAACATGTGGTTTAGCTACAACTTTAAGTAAAGGTATAATTTTTCTTACTATTGAATTAATATTTACAGCTCGTCAAATAATATTTACAGGTCGTCAGATGAAAAAAAAAAAAAAAGTTTATCTCTGAATTCACAAAAAATAATTTAAGCCGACGTTTATCTCGAAAAGTTTGCGAAACGAAACAAATTTTTTTTTCGTTCCAAACATTTTTTTCATATTTATTCACGTTGCAAGAAGAAATGAAAAAATGTTTTACGTTCAGAGAGAGAGAGAGAGAGAGAGAGAGAGAGAGAGAGAGAGAGAGAGAGAGAGAGAGAGAGAGATTCTTGTTCTGCTAATTTAAATAGTAAATTTCACTTTAAATCGGGAAATGTGATTTTTCGCTACATATCCATCGCCCTCTTTCATAAGAGATCAGTCTCTTAAGCCTTATTGGCAAGCATTTTGATAAGCAGTCATCAAAAAGGGGTCATCTTCATCAAAGACAAAGATCACCCACCCAAGGAGTGAAAGGAGGGGCCCAGGGAATTTGGGGGAAAGCTGTTGGAGAGAGAGAGAGAGGTCGTTGCCGTCGTCCTCCTCGTTATTGAACTGATGCCAGTCGTTGCCTCTTATCACTCAGTTACCGTCTCACAATCACCCCCCCCCCCCCCCACCCCCTTTCCCTCCAGAACAAACCCCTTTTCTCTGGGCCGTCATCCTTCAAGGATGACTTTCGTACCCCGGAGGACGACTCATCTTACGCCAGCCAGCATACTTATGTTACTCTCTCTCTCTCTCTCTCTCTCTCTCTCTCTCTCTCTCTCCAGGAGGCAGACTTCGCAAACTGCCATTCATATTTTCTCTTCTCAGAGAGGCTAGGAAAAGCGATACACGTCATACGGCTTCTTTTCTTCCCCCTAAGGATGTCGTTCAATTGTTCCCAGGACGTTGATATTTTTAGCGTCGACAAAGCACAGGTTCGGCATGAAAGGTTCAATTAAAAATTTCATAGGGTAAAGGAGTGAATGGCTAGGCAGTTATTTTGAATTTATACGAAGGTAAATTGATTTTAATTTTGGAAAAATAATTAAAATGAAGATACATTACACCAGGAAATAAGTACATGTACCAATAACCTTCTATCCGGAATGAGGATGATTTGACAATTTAGAATCAAAAAAAAAAAAAAGGATATTTCAGGAAGTGTGTCAAAGATGAACAATAAAAAAGAAAATGAAGAGATAATAAACCGACGTAAAAACGAAAGAAAGAAAAAAAAAGAAGTTTAAAACCCCTTTCTTTCTCCTTGGCCGCTGATCCTGCCAACACTCAACCGCCGCCATATGGCAGGCGGCAGGCTGGGCGGATACCGGCAAAGTTGCAGCCATCTTCCTTCTTTCTTTCTCCTCATTTTCTATCCTTTTTTTACTCCTTGCATCAAACAGTATGGTCACGTGTCTGCAATACGTGACAAGGAGACATTTAAATAGAAAAACCATCCAATATCTGTAAAAATTATTTCGTTTTTGTTAGTATGACATTTAAATTGGAGGTTAAAATTTATGGGCAAATCTAATGAAGTGTTATGCTAAGGATTTGCGTTTGGCAAGCGTAGAGGCTACTCTGAACGGTATTGCCACCTCTACCCCCCTAACCCTCCCCCAGGCCACCCACTCCCCTAACGACGTCGAAGAATGAATGGCGAGCTTAGCATCGCGGCTGGGGAGATTGCACAGGAAGAAGCCAAGGGACATGCTCGAGGTTCGAAGGAGGAGCAGCAGCAGGAGGAATTGGAAACCTCATGTTAGGGGAGAGAGAGAGAGAGAGAGAGAGAGAGAGAGAGAGAGAGAGAGAGAGGAGAGAGAGAGAGAGGATGTGCTGAAGGAGGTAGAACAGGAAATAAAAAGTGGCAAGTACCTAACTACTACAATCATTACTACGACACCAAAACATATTATGGTGAAAACATATATTCAGGGATAGAAAACAAATCAATAATAATGTAGTTTTTTTTTCTAAAAAAAAATTTAATACACCCACGTGATAAATACCAGCACCAGTTAAAAACAATTCATTGAAAACTTCTGCATCCAAGCTATGAGTGTCATGTACATCATTGCATAAAAAGTGTCTGATGGATTTCTAAGACAATTTAAACCGCATGTGCTCAACGTAAAAACACCAAAATAATGTGTGGAAAGAAAGGGAAAAAAACTAGTTATCCGATTAACCTTCTTCAGTACCAATAATGTCACACGAATCGGGATGACAAAAAGTGGTATGAGCCAAGTAATAATCCGTTATTGGAGGGAAGACTTAGCAGCAGGAGGAAGCAAGGGCTATCATTTAGTAATTGAGGGAAGGAGTGAGAAAAGTTGAAGGGGGAGATGGCGTGAGAATCTCTCTCTCTCTCTCTCTCTCTCTCTCTCTCTCTCTCTCTCTCTCTCTCTCTCTCTCTCTCTCTCTCTCTATCGTCAAAATGCACAGGAAACAAAAAAATACCTTTCATATTTCAGGAGCAAACAAGGTTGAAATGTTAAAACTAAAAATAAAGCAAAGGTCAATTGAACATGTGTACAAATCACTTGAGATCATACAGCTAAAACCCAACACTCATTTCGCAATACATAAAGAAAGGAAAGACCATAACAGACGCAAGTGGGAGGACATGCCTAAGGCCTTTATTCTGCAGTGGACTAGTAACGCCTGATGATGATGCTAGTATCTTCAAGTTGATTCCCCCCTTGGGTCTCTCATCCCGAAATATTGAGAGAATACAGATATTAGGAGGAGTATAAAACATGTCTTATTTTGATATTCAAAAACGTCTAAATGGGTAAAATTATCAAATATATCTATCTATCTATCTATCTATCTATCTATATATATATATATATATATATATATATATATATATATATATATATATATATATATATATTGGAAAGGTAACAGGTGTTATATTTTTAACAAGTACAATTAGTCGGAGGAAATGATATTAAAGAACTCATGGATGGAAAGTTGTAATGATAAGAAACTGAAGAAAACTGTAATACCTGTTAAATATTGCTAAAATGCACTTGTTAGGTGAACTTAACAAATGTCTATCAATCATTCGCACCATACGCTCTAAACATTCTTCCTTGAAACTGTTTATAATCAAATTCGATATCTATCTGTGTCATGGGCATATTACACTAAAAACCAGTCATTTCAAGGAGAACAAAAACTGAAATTATTTTCCTGCAGTTCTTTTATTCTCGTTGCATCACTTCTAGCATTTGACATAAATCTTTATAGTAAGTGGAGGTTAGTCATTTCCAAACAGGTCTAGCCTGAGAATAGTTCTAACTACTAGTGGCTTTAATTTCCCTTTTCTAGATGCCAAAAGTTGACCTGTTTCCATATTTTGATGTTACAGGATAAAGGGAAAATAATTGTCCGTTCAATTGTCTTTAATTATGAAAAAAAAAACTGTAAAGCTGAAACGCTTTTATATTTTACGTGTTACTGTCATTGAAAGCTAATGTTTTCTTTCTATAAGAACATTGTTATCAGTTACTTTTACTTATCAACTTCATAATCGCATTTCTCTAGTATCGTAATGAAGCGATATGGATAATTTACTCAAATGAACTTTTCATTTCCTGTACTTAGGTCTGCATACGTGACTGCATCGATCTCCTCTCCGCCCATGCCCAAGGCTACTTTAGACCGAATAAGAGGTACCGATCTACCTCTTTATATAATCCCAAAGATTGTAAGCTGAATTTACTATTCAAGACTATGAATCTTCAATATATTAAAACGGTAATGGGTGTTGCTTAGTATCGGCTATCTACAAGAAACGAAATGCTGTACACAGAAAGTCTAAAGAGAGAGAGAGAGAGAGAGAGAGAGAGAGAGAGAGAGAGAGAGAGAGAGAGAGAGAGAGAGAGAGAGGAAGTGTTGTGGTCAGTGTGAACACGAAAGCTGCCTTGAGAGGAAAGGGATAGAAAAGAAGAAAAATGAATTATTACTGAGAAAGATTAGCACGAGAAAAGGAGACTGTGAAGAAAAACCACTATACCACTCCTAAATATATTGTCTTAAAATGTTTGTCCAGTTCTATTCACAGATATAATCATTTATTAATTTGGTGATATTTATGTAAGAAAACAGCAGAACATGTTTGTAAACCGTCCTTCCTTATATGGTGTTCTTTATTTACTACAATACATGATGAAAATACGGAGGCACAAAACTATAAGTGATGTATTATTACTTCTCTCTCTCTCTCTCTCTCTCTCTCTCTCTCTCTCTCTCTCTCTCTCTCTCTCTCTCTCTCTCTCTCGGGTGGTCCGAGTAAAATTCCTCTTTAAGGAGCCGCTCTTGAATGTTGAAAAGGAGAAGGGAGATAATTCATTAATTACCTTCAGCCATAAATCATGGCTGTAGACGAGCAAAACATCATCAGTGTCCGCACCCTCAAGAACAAACCGGCCATTGAAGAGGGCATCGCCAAGCAATCCAAGCACAAAACTGAAATTCTTTGGCCCTATTTACCAAGAAGAAGGATCGCTTCAAAACGTATAAAACAGACCGTGACTATGATGCAGACTGGTTCTGGGGGTCTTTGCCGTCTATAAGCTTGCACTTTCATAAGTGCTCCTGTTGTTGCAATTTGCACTGACGTGGGACACAGTGTTCCTCTTTCATTATTGCATTTTGCTGTAAATTGGAAGAAGTGTGGCCCTAAACTACTAATGCTGTTGTAATTAAGACGTTCAGATTGTTCTTCAGCTGACTCATTATCTATTTTTTTTTCTTCGACTAGGAAGGGTCACGCCATTGTTCTGATATTTTTTTTTTTATTAACTTTACTTTGGAACATCTAGAACATTCATCTACTGACCTTTTCATTTGCTCTTTGCTGGGGAGGTCCGAAGATTTATCGTATCGCTCTCATGTGTTGTTACTATTAACTTATGCTTAAACACAAATTTACAGTATATGTTTTTTCACTGAAATTGCAAAAGATTACAGTACAGAAAAGTTGCTTCTTCGGAAAGCTTCATTTCTCTAATAGAAAAATACTAAATTTACATTAAAAATAATGGGAGATAATGGACCATTATTTCATATATTTAGCTCTTCTTAACTAAGCATAATAAAAAAAAAACAATTTACACTGAAGCTCCACTTTCTCGATACCAAAGGACTAAAGAGTCGACAAAGTATGTCAGCGCAAGGGACTTTCGTGGCCATCACAGAACTAGGTGGGTCTGTCAAAACTTGACTTTTCTATTGTACTTCAGTTTCTCTCCTTCCATTAATTTTACGGTAGTGTCTCCTTCCTACTTTCGTTATCTTGTACTATTTCATATCAATTTTGAAGTCAAGTAACAATTTAGATGGATGCAACTTTTTTTTTCGTAAAGATACAGATTTTTTGTTTCCGTATTAAAACTACGTTTCATTTAGTCACAGCTTCTGAATTCCAGATTAAAATTAATCGTTATAAATTTTCTGTACACAATAAAGGAAAGAGATCCATATGCTGATTAACGGTTTATATCTACTTTCTTTCATTTCCATTTTTCCCATTGACAAGGCTGAACTTAGTAAATTCAGGCAGATCCCTCACCAAGCAAGAAAATGAATGTATTGCAAAACAAAAATCCACGACCTAGTGGTTAATTTTCAGGATAGTTTCCCTATAAGAAAATTAAACTATAAAGAGAGAGAGAGAGAGAGAGAGAGAGAGAGAGAGAGAGAGAGAGAGAGAGAGAGAGAGAGAGAGAG
>NC_090731.1:134053057-134075557 GCF_036898095.1 Palaemon carinicauda
AAAATGAATGTGTTGCAAAACAAAAATCTATGACTTAGTGGTTAATTTTCAGGATAGTTTCCCTGTAAGAAAATTAAACTAGAGAGAGAGAGAGAGAGAGAGAGAGAGAGAGAGAGAGAGAGAGAGAGAGAGAGAGAGAGAGAGAGAGAGAGAGAGAGAGAGAGAGAGAGAGAGAATCCCCCAACAGGGTCTGTCGTCACACCCTGCCACCTCAAGTAAGACGAGAAAGAGCAAAGAAATTTTCGCAGCCTCTCTTGTGAAGACACAAATCATGAGAAAATGAATTGTCATTGTCTCGAGAGAAATTCTTTCCGTTTAGAGAATCCCTCTTTAATGTAAATGGGCAGTTAGATGGGGTCAAACGTATGGTTGCACTTAGTACATTTTGCTTCAAAGTATAATAAACTATTATCATTATTACTACTAGTATCATCATAGACAAGCTCATCACTATTCCCACTATGACTACTAATGTATCCTTATCATAAACCCCCGACGGTAACATAATACATGGTCGAGATGGCAAGACCGACCCTAGCGACGTTACTTATCAGAGCTAGAAACAAGATACATTAATTATGCATACATTTAAAACAGCCAGTGGTGAGAAAGAGCCTTGCTAGACAAAAGGGTAAAATGTGATGATCATTACACTTACTCTAAATTTAAAAATATATCATAATTGGGTAAGTGACTCGTATTCTTCAGGGCTGTCACATCCCGTAACTTCGATAAATGTGAAGATAAAGCTTCAGTATCCACAAATTAGTATGAGTGGCGTGTCATCACAAATACTTCAAGAGTTCTAAAATGTTCTTTTGCTTTTATCTATTATTTATTTATTTTTTTACACTTACTGGAGAGCCACCCATTAGGGATATTTCATAAGAAAAGATATTTCACATGAATGAGAGAGAGAGAGAGAGAGAGAGAGAGAGAGATGAGAGAGAGAGAGAGAGAGAGAGAGAGAGAGAGAGAGAGAGATATAAATCCTTTAGTCATAAGCTTTTTAGAAGCTTTTAGCTAGCAGGGAAAGAGTGCGTTACAGCTAAATCACCGTTGGCTCTCCCCACACAACAAAGGTTGTCGGTAACTGGCCCTCTCTGCGGGTTCATTATCGGGCGATTTATACCCAGCACTACGCAGACTCAACTACTACGCACAATGCAGACAAGTTAACGCCCCGGCCATCAAATTATATTCTAATTTCACATTCACAAGGGCGGGTAGCCTTTCGGAAACTTACATGGCTCAATATTTTGTTTGCAACACAATGCACTGCCATATTCATGGAGGCCCAAACAAACTTGAAAACTTTCATTCTTTATGGCAACACGAAACCCTTGGGCTGACTAGTGCAATTGCAATGCTCAAACTTACGAAGTCACATTCAGTGGCACAACAAATGTTGCTGCATGCCCCCAACCGCCTCAGTCATTAGCCATCCCCTAAGAATGGATTAAGACGCGTTATTTTCTAAAAAAAAAAAAAATAATAATAATACATTTTGATATTGAATGAACACAGTGGTACTCTCTTACCCATCAACTAACATTTAAAATAAATGTCAAAATACACAGCACACAGAACGAATTAACATATTTTGCAATAAGGAGACATTTTAATTTTCTAAAAAAAAAAGGGTATTGTGGCCTGAAGCAATCGAGAGAAAGGTGTATTGCTATTCATTTCCAAAAGCCAGACTAGAAAAAAAAGTGCGAAACTCAGCCAAAGAATGTAATCTGAGGATTTTAAACATGGCGTTGGCCGACTTGATCACGGAGGCGGGAGAGCAGGAAGAAGGGGCTGGGCCTCGCGTGGGTGTTAGCTCCATTGAATGACCTCCTGCAGGCTATGGCGACCGTTGGCACCAACGCGTATGTGGGAAGCACCTTCATCAGTTAAAATTCTCTGCATTCCTTCCTCTATTCTTATTATATCTTTATTTAACACTAAATTCACAGTTGCTATTTTCATTCGACATTTATGGCAGAGATAGAGCATTTGTAGTACACGTGTAAGTGTAGATTTATCTTAAACACTGCCTTACACTGAACCCAGAACTTAAATCCTTTACTGATTAATAGGAATTATACCAAAGATTGTAGTTAACCAGAATTATATTTTTCATAAATATATGCTTTATGACTGAAACTGGTTTCAAACATACAAAATACTGCGAATAATCCATACTCAATATTTCATAAGACGTTACATTTATAAACAGAGATTCAATATCATAGCTAGCCATTATAAAAACCATGTTTTGACTGTTAATTTCAGGAGCATAGTTCAGCAGCGTAAATTCACTAAACGCCGATTATTATCAAAATAATAACAAACAAGTTGTAAGGGGCTAATATATGTTTGAATGGGACATTGTTCTTGTTAAATTTAGGTAAACTTAAATTATTTGATATAAAGCACTAGGAGAATGCGAGATGCAAGTTAATTTGTGCCATTATTGTTCTTCAAGAGTTTCAAAGCTTTATCAACTTTGCTCTCCATTTTGAAAATATGGATACATAAAGAAAAAAACTAGCTTAGAATATTTAGTAGCACCCAAGATTATGGAATTTTGTCTGTTAACTATAACGATCCTTTACCTAATCCAATATTGTTATGAAGATATTAGGGATTTCGGGCTAAATTCTTGTGCAAACTGCAGTCATCCCTCCTAAGGCAAAAAAGCCTAGATACTTTGTCAAGTATAACGGTGCCTATGTCTTTATCTGGTGAGTATATGTGTGAGGATATGAATGCATACTGTATGCACACATATGTACACTATATATATATATATATATATATATATATATATATATATATATATATATATATATATATATATATAAATATATATACATATATATATATATATATATATATATATATATATATATATATATATATATATATATATATTGATGGAAATAACACTAAGAGGCAGAAAAATAGTAATAGAGATAAGAGAGCAAACTAAAGTAGAGGATATTCTAACAACATTTAAGAAAAAGAAATCGACATGGGCAGAACATATAATGAGGATGACGGATAATAGATGGACATTAAGAATAACAGAATTGGTCCCTAGAGATTACAAGCAACGCAGAGAAAGGAAGAGAAGACGATAGATTGACGAACAAGCAAATTTTGCGGGTACAGACTGACTTAGAAAGACCATAAAAAGATGGGAGTGGAAGTACATGTCTGAGGGTTTTGTCCTGCATGGTTGATGGTGATGGTGATACATATCGTGTATATGTGTATCGCTTGTCTACAAGCACCTACACCTAATCAGTTGCAAATTGGTTCACACACTCAAGTTTTCACGAAGCTCTGGTGTGATGCATTACAGTTTGTAAGGCTGCTCTCCTTCAGACCAAAAGTTTTAATTTAAATGTACAAATTTTCCAACTGTAAATTTGATATAGACAGGCGGTCAAGGTTTTGACCTTCTATTTAATTAACTTTACCCAAGAATATGCTATTACATATAAAGCTTGCCGATCTTTTTGTCTACGGTTTGTGTCAGCATCTGTAGTTTCCGTTAACTAACAAAATTAGGTACCGTGTTAGTGTGTATGTTTTTTTTTTTCGCAGACCCCCCCCCCCCTAACATCTTGATAGCGATTAACGATTAACAACATTGATCAAGTCCTCCAGCTAACGATGCATATATAGCACACCTTAGGAACTAGTTTCCACACAACCCCTTTGCGGAGGATCTCCAATTAACTAACCTCTGCCAACAATCAACACTAATACCTGTAATTACAATCTCCCCTGATATATCTCCATAAGGAAATTTTCAACATTATGAGTTTCCACAAAACCCAATCCCATTGTCGTCAACAATCTTCATTTACCCCAACGCAGGACGAAGAATGATCAACCCTACACAGGATCTCCCAGTAATCAACCATCCCGCTCCGAATGTCAAGTTCCATACCCAGAATCTCTATACGCCCAAACCTCGTACCCACAGTCACAACGTAACTAACGCCCTCCTCACAATCTCCATATACTCAATCTTCCTGCCCTAAAATCTCGACACTATATACACCGCTCCTCCCATTACTCAACCCCCTTCCAGACCGTCCTCCGACCACTCCCTCTCCCAAGGAGCTCAAACATGAAAGCAAATCCTAAGAACTAAAAAACCTCCCCATCAATGAGAAGGTTTGCTTGCCCTCCTCTGAATGCACTCTCGCTATGTGCTTTCTATTCCCCACGCCTCTCTTTTGCTTTCTTTGAGATGGTTCGGTTGCATGCGCTGTTGCATTTTGTCGTTGGGAAGAAAGTCTATCCCTATTCCATTCTTGCTTTCTCTAAAGACACGAGTGCTTTTTCCTTCCCTCTCCAAATCTCAGGCAAAGGGTTGGTCGGTCAGTCGGTCGGTTGCCCTGCTGGATGGTTGTGAAGTTCCCTCTATAAAAGGAATGAATAAGAACCCAAGGGGTGCCACATGATTCACCCCCCCCCCTCTCCTTATCCTTTTCCTCTCCTATACCCCTTCCCTTCTACAAAAACCAGCAACTAGAGCGCAAACACAGAGAACGGGTTGGGTCCCTTGCAAACTGCTTCCTTATTGTTCCACAGCCGAAACTGAAGCTGGCCCGTCACTGTAAAAATGAGAGAGAGAGAGAGAGAGAGAGAGAGAGAGAGAGAGAGAGAGAGAGAGAGAGAGAGAGAGAGAGAGAGAGAGAGAGAGAGACTATTTAATCATAATTTTTAAGTGATCATCGTTTTTTTTTTTTTTTTTTCAAATTGAGGATGCCACAAAATTCATTACAAAACAAAATTACAGACGGTTACGTACATCTCACCAAGAAAAACGCTGCAGATGGAGGAAAAAATTTATCTAAATGTGCGAAAAAACATTCACTAGTATGAAATCTGTATATATTCCTCTAAACGTCATTATGTTTGGAGAAGTATGAAGTGAATATTCCTTAATAATACAATTGTTAACCAGTATCTATGTATGTATGCATATACAATTATATAATACGCACAAATATATATATATATACACACACACACACACACACACACACACACACATATATATATATATATACATATATATATACTCGCACACACACACACACACACACACATATATATATATATATATATATATATATATATATATATATATATATATATATATATATATATATCTGCAATATCATCTTAACTTCCTACTCTTTCTCTCACTCTTATCAATTCCTTGATAACTGATCAGAAAACGAGGATCGAAATGTACGAGTCCAGACAATGAGTTTAGTTCATTGCATATTCTGGTCTCACCATCTGTCTTTCTTCTATTTATCTCGAGCCAAAAGTCATGTGATATTTCATGAATTCTGGTATGCAAGCATTGCAAATCCTGTTGTGTTCTCCTAATAAGGACAGCATTATCAGCATACTCTAGGTCAGCTAATTTCTATAACCAATCCAGTCCAATACTTCTCCACCATCCCCAACTGTTCTATGCATTACAAAATCCATGAAGAGGATAAACAACATAGGTGATACCACATTTCCTTGGGGTACTCCACTGTGCACGGCAAATTCATTTGATAGGACTCCACAAACAATAACTTTGCACTTACTATGCTCTTTAACAGACTTATTCAAATTTATTTAAGAAAAACTACATAATAACACAGGACTCCCATAAAATTGGCCAGTAGAATACAGGGTCTTCAGAACGAGAGTTTAATGAAAGATTGGAAAAAAACTAATCAGACGATGTTTTGGATAAAAAAAAATTTGGAAATCAAATCGCCTGAAATTATGGCTATATATCAGTTTAGTAAGATCAGTGTTACTGTAAGGACATGAGTCGTGGTATGACAATGAAACAACATACAACAGATTTTGTAGATTTGAGAACTAAGCCCTCAGGAGAATATTGGGAGTTAAATGGCAGGACAGGATTAGAAATGAAACTATAAGAGAGATTACTCGAGTGCCATATGTGGTATGAGATCATGGTGCGGCGTAGATGGAGATGGTTTGGGCATGCTCTTCACACTCCTCAAGAGAGATTAATTCCTCAAACGTTTAACTGGGCTCTATAAGGCACTAGAAGAGCTGGAAGGCCCAGGCCTACATAGCTGAGGACTATGGGGAGTGAAGTATATGATGATAAATGGAGAAGTATTGATTTAAAAGCTCAAGATAGAGACGACTGGCGAAATCTAACTGAAGCCCTTTGCGGCAATAGGCGTAGGTGTGTGTGTGTTAGACCCAATTTAGAAATCAGTTATTTGCTCCAAAGTGCAAATGCGATACCTGCTAAAGTAAAACCTTTACAAAACTGTTTCAAATGTGACAGAATAACTTAGGAAAACCATTCAATACCAATCATGCTCCTATCTCAAAATGAAGATCCTGTCTGAAATGTATCAATTCCTTTTGTTTTACATCAACTTCACTCTTCGGTCTTTTTCAAAAAGTCGGATTTTGAAGCCAGTTCCCGTAACTAATTGATCCTTTGATTGCTGATTCATATAAACTGGGTATTTTTTTGAAAATTAATATTTAATAAAATAATCACACAACTGATAGGTTTCTTATTCAATTATAATGCCGCTTGAGAGCTGTTGTTGGAAAATCCTTTTCTATTACAGACAAAAAGAAACTTAAACAGGAGCAATACACTACCCCTCGGTAACCTTTCATAGTAACCTGATCTTAGCGGTCCTTCATTTCACCAGGAAATAGATTATGAAGCTACCTTTTTTTGCGTTTCTAGAAAATCACAAATTTAACTATTTATGAATTTTCGCCACCGAACACAACCCCTTAATTCATTATTTTTTTCTACATATCCTGGTGTTGATTTGGGTACCCATATTCATCTGCGTACTTCTATTATTACATTGTGTGTATGTATAACTATATTGTATGTATATTATCGTTTGTGAAATTACAGAAACAAGTATATCCTTTCACACAATATTCTAAAGAATAAAAAAACGACAGTTACGTATAAAAAATATGTAATATTAGTAACAAACCACACAGCTTAGGGACAATGTTGCAGCCATTAGTCGGTACATATAACACACTAAACCCACCACTAAACGTAAGTTATTCTAGATGACTTAGGACACTTACTGGTCTACATCTACGAAAAATAACGCCACAGCTGACCTTTCTATTCTTGACAAATATAAAATTTCCTAGCAATAAAAAATGGAAAACCGTCACTCATTACTTTCTATGTCTAAAATGTAAAGAATATTTCTCGGCAAATTCAATTTAGTAGTTTAGATGAAAAAAAAAGGACAATAACGATAAGAACGATGACTTTCATGTAAGAAAATTTAAAGTTCATATCCTAAAGATTTTATTTTCTTCATAAACAAAATAGAACGAAAAAAACTAGTCTATGATATATAGAAGACTATCCATAACTGCTTGAAGTCAATGATATAGAATTGAAATGAAATGCGTAAAATTCATTTCGAAGTCGCTTAGAAGGAAAATGATAAATTCTCTATATTCAATCGAAATGAAGCAATAACCGGCCATAATTCTACAAATAGCAAATGCAAACGTTTCAATTGTCATGAACCAAGAAAAAAAAAAAAGAAAAAAAAAATCTGTGACTCCCTTGCAACGCCTCTGTTACTCCATGTTGCTAACCGTCAAACAACTTAGTCGTGTGGGTGGCATCTGGAATGTGTGTGTGTGATGTGCGATAACGCACATACGCACATTTAAATGCGGGCATGAAGAAGCATTAATAAAAAATGAGGATGGTGTAAGGAAGAGGAAGAAAAAGTGTAAATATGATTATGAACGTAAATGCTATCTCTTCAAGTTCTATTGAACAGCAGAAATGCAAAAAGGCAAAGGAATAATGGTTAAGGAAAAAGATAAAAAGATAAACTGGTGATAAAAAGGTAATGACAAAAAGGAATAGCCATATTAATGTATATGAGAAAACACATAAAAATATGATTTGGCTGATTTAAATATAGGCAATAATGAGTAGGAAAAAACAATAAGAAATGTAAATGTTATTAACCATTTCACTACGAAAATATCAAAATTTAAAACATCTAGATTCAGGAACTCTAATAAAGCACCCGCTTCTCACGTGGATTTTCTGTATTTAGTGTAAAAAAAAAAAAAAAGTTACGCCGTAATAGGTTTTTCCTCTCTTTAGTCCTGCACGTGCAAAAACACAAGACGATAAACATCTATGCAATCATTCATCCATATTCAGTTACATTATTCAGTAAAACATAAAGAACTAGTAAAGGCCCTCGTCCAGCATGTTCAGCGCTAGAGCATAACAACAAGGATAGCCTCTCAGACGGAGCATAACACATATTAACAACCACAGAGACATACACACTCATTCTCAGGCGTGTCCGTAAGATAAGCAGGATAAACAAACCCCCAATCGCCCACAACAAGTACACTGTATGTCTAACTGAAAGCTTCTCTGTTATTTACATTACATTAAATGAAGTTCCCACATAGAGCACAAATATATTTACTTCATACGAAAGCACAACGACCGGGGAAAAGCCTCCAATAATGAAACGAACAAATACGCATCACTAGCCATTCCGGATCCACCCTGTTAACGCACCTAAAAGGCGAGCACGCGCGCTCCCTCCTCTGACACCCCTTTTATCTGCAACTCCCACAGTCATGACGTCACCCCTTTAGCCAAGGTCATGGTCCGGGCCGTATCGCCTTACCCGTATGTCTGCCAAGCCTTAATGCAAGCAAGCGCAACGGATCTTCCTCCCTTCAGACATCACCAAGAAGCATGGGACTGATATAAACACTAAAACTCAAGCTACGCAACAGTTGGTATGAGGGATCGAGTGAGGGAGACACTGTTAATTATATAAACAATAGTTGGAAAAAAGTGCTTTTTCATGTGCCTGAATATTATGGTCTGGGGTCAACTGGTAGGACAACTTGGTTCTTCATGCTTAAAGTCTAAGTTGTTTGTACGTTCCGCCCCGAACTCAGTTTTATATAAGCTGTCTGGATGACTGACATGCTATATTGGCGTGACTGATCTTCAATGGTGTGACAAATCATGGACATTAAAAAATAGCCGGTAACACATACAGAAAAGAAAAAAAAAACAAATATATATATATATATATATATATATATATATATATATATATATATATATATATATATATATATATATATATATATATATATATATTGTTTTCAGCGTTTACTCTTTTAGAGAGGCAAAAGGATACAATTGCAGCTAGTCTTTAGGGATGAAGCTATATTTCTCTATCCTTTGCACGTGCTAGTAACCATTTACAGCTGGAGAGGTCTGGCTGGAATGGTAAGCCAGGAGGAAACTGCTGACCTAGCAAACAGAACTAAGTACTGAACCACTGCAACTAATAAAGCCTTCCAAAAGATGGGTGTGCAGTCACCATGTATGTATAAACACAGACACAATATATATATATATATATATATATATATATATATATATATATATATATATATATATATATATATATATATATATATATATATATATATATATATATATATATATATATATATATATATATATATATATATATATATATTTCTATTTACCAAGGCACTTCCCCCAATTTTGGGGAGTGGCCGACATCAAAACAAAGGAACAAATGGGACCTTTCCTCTCTCTGCTCCTCCCAGCCTGACGTGGGATTTATATATATATATATATATATAAATTTCTACCTCATACTTGGGATCGAACGCTAGCCCCTTCTAATGAAAGGCCAGGTCGAAACCAACCATGCCACGAGAGCCCATAAAAGGAAATCTGAACCTGACACTAATCTAGCTGTCCGAGGATTTACCTGGTGAGACATCAGTCTCTTTACCAGCGAGTTTTACCAGATTTCCCCGGGCCACCACGTGACACAATTGGTAGTAATTCATTCAAATTACCCCTAATGAGTCAATATGGATAAATATCAACACAACAACCTGTTCAAATAGAAATAAATTTCTACCTCATACTTGGGATCGAACGCTAGCCCCTTCTAATGAAAGGCCAGGTCGAAACCAACCATGCCACGAGAGCCCATAAAAGGAAATCTGAACCTGACACTAATCTAGCTGTCCGAGGATTTACCTGGTGAGACATCAGTCTCTTTACCAGCGAGTTTTACCAGATTTCCCCGGGCCACCACGTGACACAATTGGTAGTAATTCATTCAAATTACCCCTAATGAGTCAATATGGATAAATATCAACACAACAACGTGTTCAAATAGAAATAAATTTCTACCTCATACTTGGGATCGAACGCTAGCCCCTTCTAATGAAAGGCCAGGTCGAAACCAACCATGCCACGAGAGCCCATAAAAGGAAATCTGAACCTGACACTAATCTAGCTGTCCGAGGATTTACCTGGTGAGACATCAGTCTCTTTACCAGCGAGTTTTACCAGATTTCCCCGGGCCACCACGTGACACAATTGGTAGTAATTCATTCAAATTACTCCTAATGAGTCAATATGGATAAATATCAACACAACAACGTGTTCAAATAGAAATAAATTTCTACCTCATACTTGGGATCGAACGCTAGCCCCTTCTAATGAAAGGCCAGGTCGAAACCAACCATGCCACGAGAGCCCATAAAAGGAAATCTGAACCTGACACTAATCTAGCTGTCCGAGGATTTACCTGGTGAGACATCAGTCTCTTTACCAGCGAGTTTTACCAGATTTCCCCGGGCCACCACGTGACACAATTGGTAGTAATTCATTCAAATTACCCCTAATGAGTCAATATGGATAAATATCAACACAACAACGTGTTCAAATAGAAATAAATTTCTACCTCATACTTGGGATCGAACGCTAGCCCCTTCTAATGAAAGGCCAGGTCGAAACCAACCATGCCACGAGAGCCCATAAAAGGAAATCTGAACCTGACACTAATCTAGCTGTCCGAGGATTTACCTGGTGAGACATCAGTCTCTTTACCAGCGAGTTTTACCAGATTTCCTCGGGCCACCACGTGACACACGTGGTGGCCCGGGGAAATCTGGTAAAACTCGCTGGTAAAGAGACTGATGTCTCACCAGGTAAATCCTCGGACAGCTAGATTAGTGTCAGGTTCAGATTTCCTTTTATGGGCTCTCGTGGCATGGTTGGTTTCGACCTGGCCTTTCATTAGAAGGGGCTAGCGTTCGATCCCAAGTATGAGGTAGAAATTTATTTCTATTTGAACACGTTGTTGTGTTGATATTTATCCATATTGACTCATTAGGGGTAATTTGAATGAATTACTACCAATTGTGTCACGTGGTGGCCCGGGGAAATCTGGTAAAACTCGCTGGTAAAGAGACTGATGTCTCACCAGGTAAATCCTCGGACAGCTAGATTAGTGTCAGGTTCAGATTTCCTTTTATGGGCTCTCGTGGCATGGTTGGTTTCGACCTGGCCTTTCATTAGAAGGGGCTAGCGTTCGATCCCAAGTATGAGGTAGAAATTTATTTCTATTTGAACACGTTGTTGTGTTGATATTTATCCATATTGACTCATTAGGGGTAATTTGAATGAATTACTACCAATTGTGTCACGTGGTGGCCCGGGGAAATCTGGTAAAACTCACTGGTAAAGAGACTGATGTCTCACCAGGTAAATCCTCGGACAGCTAGATTAGTGTCAGGTTCAGATTTCCTTTTATGGGCTCTCGTGGCATGGTTGGTTTCGACCTGGCCTTTCATTAGAAGGGGCTAGCGTTCGATCCCAAGTATGAGGTAGAAATTTATTTCTATTTGAACACGTTGTTGTGTTGATATTTATCCATATTGACTCATTAGGGGTAATTTGAATGAATTACTACCAATTGTGTCACGTGGTGGCCCGGGGAAATCTGGTAAAACTCGCTGGTAAAGAGACTGATGTCTCACCAGGTAAATCCTCGGACAGCTAGATTAGTGTCAGGTTCAGATTTCCTTTTATGGGCTCTTGTGGCATGGTTGGTTTCGACCTGGCCTTTCATTAGAAGGGGCTAGCGTTCGATCCCAAGTATGAGGTAGAAATTTATTTCTATTTGAACAGGTTGTTGTGTTGATATTTATCCATATTGACTCATTAGGGGTAATTTGAATGAATTACTACCAATTGTGTCACGTGGTGGCCCGGGGAAATCTGGTAAAACTCGCTGGTAAAGAGACTGATGTCTCACCAGGTAAATCCTCGGACAGCTAGATTAGTGTCAGGTTCAGATTTCCTTTTATGGGCTCTCGTGGCATGGTTGGTTTCGACCTGGCCTTTCATTAGAAGGGGCTAGCGTTCGATCCCAAGTATGAGGTAGAAATTTATTTCTATTTGAACACGTTGTTGTGTTGATATTTATCCATATATATATATATATATATATATATATATATATATATATATATATATATATATATATATATATATATATATATATATATAAATATATATGCATATCGTTAACGCTTTCTCATAGCCGCTGGTCATCTGACCAGTGAGGTTAGGTATCATTAGGTCTCACCAGTATTTAAACTGGTCGCCAACTATGTAATACAAGGTCGAGACAAAAGAAATGGTACTCATCTTGGGGAAGTTTGACATAATGTAAGCTTATATCTTAATAATCCATTCTTCAATTATTCAAATTGTCCCAACTTCAACCATTCAAATAAATGCCAGAAAAACTCGTTCCAACTAACTATAAATATAGCCATTCGGATGGCAAGTTATGCACTTAGTCCAAACCAATACCTACTTTGAGCCAGACGAATGTGACCCTTTCTTTTTCCTTTCAAAAATACCTCTATCGCTTATAATCCTTCTTTTAACCATCCATCATGTCCAACACATAGATACATAAAGTACAGAGCTTCAAGACTAAAATTGGCGAACGTGTACAGTACAGGCCTCCAGTTCTTACCTAAGTCCCATGCCTGAATTGTGTATATCAACTTTTCTCTGGCTACTAACTCTTCAACGGCCCTCTCCTTCATATTCATAATCTTCCCCTATGTACACCAGTGGATTCTTGTTTCTTTTTGGTAATTTTAACACACCGCGCAGGCTTTGTTCCCTTCAATTCAGTCAATTCGTGTAATATGTTCCAATGAAACACAATAAGATATGAAATTTACTTCAAATTTCCACTTCTTACTAGAAAAGTTATATTAACCATGACAAATACAAACACCTGAACCAGATTCCCTAAATGCTTGGCACTAACTTAACCGCCGATTGAATTGAATATAGAACTTACGCCTTGAGCCAAACACTGGGGCATCAAAGACCATTCAGCGGCATTATGCAAATTAATCTATCATGGCCATAATATCATAACATTGGTATAATTTTAACCTATAAAACCAATCACACAACTTTCAGACAAAAACATCTAAATGCGTAAAAAGAAGGGGTTAAAAGATTAAAAAAGATAAATTAATAAAACTAAGGCTCGTAATGTAAACCAATAATGTATTAATTTTTTCAAGTTCAGGGTATCACAATTTTCCCCCTACATATCTTTTAAAGTTTTGTCTTGAAGTAAATGTGTTCTCCTCTGAAGATTAAAAACAGGACAATCAACTAAAATATGTTTAATATCTATTGTAACTTGGCAGGTATTACAAAGAGGGGCCTGTCTCCCTTCAGCCCTTTTCATTAAATAATTGTGGCTTGCATGTGTATGGCCAATAGTCAGTTTAGTTAAAATGATATCATACGTCGTCCTTGTAGAATTACAAGATGACCATTTATCCACTGAAGATTGGATTTGTTTTAATTTTGTATTGGTCGTCAGTTCAGACCATCGAGCCTGCCACTTATTCTTACAGTGAAAATGTATCTTACTTTTAAGGTCTTTGTAAGGAATACTTTTGGGGGATGGGTTAAGTACCCCAGAAGCTGCCTTTAGCTGCCCTATATCTACCCGTTCGTTTCTATCCACCCCACCGTAGGCAGGGGCCCAACAGATGTGAACACTAACATTTTTCCTAGATTGCATAAGTACTGACCAGTCCTGCACCTCTTGTACTAGATGATGGATTGACATAATTTGTTTAATTGCTAGTAAAACGCTATTGGAATCCGTAAAAAAAAATTGTATAAAACTATTATATATGATTACCATTTCTAAAAATATGTCGGACTGCGAGAATTACTGCTTACAGCTCAGCAGTAAATACTGATCAAGAGGATGAAGTTTCTTTCTAATAACGATATCCCCCACCACAACTGCACTTCCAACTCCTGCGGCCAATTTGGAACCATCCGTAAAAACATGTTTCCCATGATGTTGAGCAAACCGTCGACGAAAGCACTAATTATTTCTTTACAGAATACAGAGCCAGTAATTCGGTTCCTATAGCACTCCAAAATTCTTATCATCAACATAACATATATAAATACCTACAAAAGTCCAATATCATGCTTATATATTTAGCGTGGCAGATATAATGCATACACATACACACACACACACACACATATATATATATATATATATATATATATATATATATATATATATATATATATATATATATATATATATATATAATATTATATATATATAATATTATATATATATATATGTATATATACATATACGTAATTATTTACATATAAATATTTAGTATACACGACCCGTCAAAAATGACTATTTACTTAGATATGCGCGCAAACAAACCCAAACCTTCCCCCCTTCTCCCCTCTCCTAATTACAATCTCTTTCACCAGGGAATGATTAAATACCACTGAGCCTGACCGGAAAGAAATATACATATATATACACACACACACACACACACACACACATATATATATATATATATATATATATATATATATATATATATATATATATATATATATTATTCTTTCTTATCAGGGAAGATTACGAACATATATAAACTAAAAAATCTAATCTGATAATTATTACCACGCTGTGTGTACTGTATATGTAATGCACACAAAGTATTATCTTGCAAAATAAAACAGTACACACAAAAAAATACAATGATTATAAACATTAACTACTTTGTCAATACAGACCATGCTACTGATCAAATGAATAATGGCTGCCTACTCACACTTAAAAAGGTAACATGTTTGTTAACTCGCTCTAAAAAAAAATTACCTCACAGTAAAGACATCGTACTACCTAGCTCATACTAAAGTCGTGGACCTGGTTGAGAGCAACTCACTCAACAAGTCTGCTTGATTTGCTCTCACTTAAATATATTTGGGAAGCATACTGTAGGGAAACTCAGGACGAAGTGGCATGACGCTAGCTAGATCACTAAACTTTGAGAGCAAATACGTTATTTGTCTTGTATTTAAGAGACAGTGTTGGGCGACTTAGACGGGAAAAGGGGCATCGTAATTACTAAAGTGCAAGATGTATATTTAGAAAAAAATCACCCTTAAAAAACATTTTGTGACTCGCAATTCAGAGGCAATTATGATCATTGATTTACATTGACATTTGTGTAGGTAAATAAAAATTCGAGAGGGAATCTTTTGGTTAACCCTTAATTAAGAAGCAAACAGGTTGAGTGACTCGACACTGTATCAGACAATTGGAAAAATTCTCAATTCCAAAGAACATAAAAATATCATGAGAAGCAGACCCCATAAGGCATTAGGGATACCACTGCTAGGCCGTCAATTTTATCGATATAATTATTCGTTAAAAAAAAAATAATGTAATAAATTCTTGAAAGCTTTACTACCAAACCATTTACTCTCTGGTTGTCGGTGAAAATTTTGTCCACAATTACGGTGATCGTCTATGTTAGTGGAACATTTATAAAGAAACGTTTTATATCAACACTAACCATAACTAGTTCAGAGTTTTGGCAGAGTACCTCAGGAACTTGATAGTGAGAGTTCGGCTAAGTCAACAGATTGTAAGCTTTTATATATAAACTAGCCTATGTAATCCGTCAAAAATGATGGATAAATGTTTAGATAAATATACACACACAGATTCAACCCTTCCTGCCCCCTCCCTGAGCGTGACCGGAAAGAATATATATATATATATATATATATATATATATATATATATATATATATATATATATATATATATATATATATATATATATATATACATATATATATATATATATATATATATATATATATATATATATATATATTATTGACATCTCTACTAGGGCCAAGAAGAAGCATAGACCCATTAAAAAGAGAAATGGATCTGTTATAGCAACAGAAGATAAAGAAACACAACATTGGATTGAACACTTTAGTGAGGTCATGAATAGGAGATACGAAGGGAATAATTTGATAGATATACCTGAAGCTGAGGGAGACCTTGAGGTGTCCATGAATGAATTCAGTCATTAAAGTCGAAACTATTATTAAAAAACTAAAGAGATGGAAAGGCCCTAGATACGATGGAATAACTACTGAGATGATATTGGCCGAAAATGAAATGACTCCGAAAATACTTGCAAGATTATTTTGTAAAATGTGGCATTAGGAGGCAAAATCAGATGAATGGGAACTAAGAATGTTGGTGAAAAAGGCAACAAAGGAGATCTGACTTATTGCAATAATTACAGAGACATCACACTTACGTCAGATGTCATGAAAATAGTTAGTATGCTCATTCTAAAGAGACTAGAGAGAAAGATTGATTAAAAGCTGAGAGAAGAACAAGCAGGATTTAGGAAGGGTAGAAGTTTTACTGACCAAATTTACATTTCAAAACATGTGGTACAGCAATGTGCAAAATATAGAAATCCACTTTTGATGGCATTTGTGGACTATGAAAAAGCTTTTGATTGTGTGCACCGGCCAATTCCTATTGAATGAGTTTCCAGTGAACAGTGGAGTATTCCAAGGGAATGTCTTGTCACCTATGTTCTATATCCTCATCATGGATTCTGCATTCCATAGAACAGTTGGGGATGGTGGAGAAGGATTGAATTGGATTAGCAATAGGAAATTAGCTAAACAGAGTATGCTGATGACGTTGTCCTAGAGCAGAACACCACAGGACTTGCAAAGCTTGCTTACAAGATTGCATAAAATATCACATAAGGTTGGATTCAAGATAAATGGAAAAAAGACAGATGATGAGAATGGAATATGCAATGGAAGATGAAATATCATTGGAAGGAGAAAGGATTAAAGAGATGGAATCAATTAAATATTTGGGAACTATGATCTGTAACACAACATCTTTAGAATTTGAGTTTAATGAAAGATTGAAAAAAGAAAATCAGACAATAGCTACGTTAAGTAAAATTTGGTAATCAAATCGCCAGAAATTACATATAAAAATCGGGCTATATATAAATTTAGTGAGATCGGTAAGGCCATGAGTCGTTATCAATTTAGTGAAATCGGTGTTACTGTATGGACGTTAGTCATGTTATGACAATGAAACAATATCCAACAGATTTTGTTGATTCGAGAGCAAAGCCCTCCGAAGAATATTGGGAGTTAAATGGCAGGACAAGGCTAGAAATGAAACGATAAGAGAGATTACAAAGTGCCATATGCGGATGAGATCATGATGCGGGGTAGACGGAGGTTTGGGCAAGCTCTTCGCACTCCCCCAAGAGAGATTAGTTCACCAAACTTTCAACTGGGGTCCATAAGACACAATCATTATTATTATTATTATTATTATTACTTGATAAGCTACAACCTTAGCTGGAAAAGCAGGATGCTATAGCCAAGGAGCTTCAACAGGGAAAATAGTCCAGAGAGGGTACACTTAAGCACACTAATTTAACTAAACAAGAGGAAGAGAAATAAGATAAAGTTTTTATAGTTTATATAGGTTATATTTATTTTAAAGTTGTTACTCTTCTTAAAATATTTTATATTTCTTTTTGCCTTTCCTCAGTGGGCTATTTTCCCTGTTGGATTTCCTGGGCTTATAGCATCCTCTTTTTCCAACTAGGGCTGTAGCTTGGTAGGTAGCAGTAGTAATAATAATAATAATAATAATAATAATAATAATAATAATAATAATAATAATAATTAGATTAATATACTTTAAGAACAGTAACTACATCAAAACAAATATTTCATATATAAACTACAAAAACTTTAACAAAATAAGAGGAAGAGAAGTAAGATAGAATAGTGTGCCCGAGTGTACCCTCATGCAAGAAAGCTTTAACCCAAAACATTGGAAGAACATGGTACAGATGCTATTGCACTACCCAAGGCAAGACAACAATAGATTGATTTTGGAGTGTCCTAGAAGAGCTGCTTACCATAGCTAAAGAGTCTCTTCTACCCTTACCAAGTGGAAAGTAGCCATTGAACAATCATAGTGCAGTAGTTAACCGCTTAAGAGAAGAATTGTTTGGTAATCTCAGTGTCATCAAGTGTATAAGAACAGAGGAGAATGTGTAAACAATAGGCCAGATTATTCGGTGTATGTGTAGGCAAACGGAAAATGAACCGTAACCAGAGAGAAGGATCCAATGTAGTACTCTCTGGCCAGTCAAAGGACCCAATAACTCTGGCGGTAGTATCTCAACGGGTGGCTGGTGCCTTGGCTAACCTACCACCTACCCACTAGAAGAGCTGGAATATCAAGGCCTACATGGCTGAGGACTATAAAGCGCGAAGTAGGAAATGATGAATGGAAAACTATTGATTTAAAAGATCAAGATAGAGACTAGCGAAATATAATCAAGGCCCTTTGTGCCAATAGGCGTAGGAGGAGATGATGATATATATATATATATATATATATATATATATATATATATATATATATATATATATATATATATATACATATATATATATATATATATATATAAGAGAGAGAGAGAGAGAGAGAGAGAGAGAGAGAGAGAGAGAGAGAGAGAGAGAGAGAGAGAGAGAGAGAGAGAGAGCACCAGATACTTGGTCTTTAGTATATACTGTAGGATATATATATATATATATATATATATATATATATATATATATATATATATATATATATATATAGATGTGTGTGTGTGCGCGTGAGTGTGTGTGAGTACCCAAGACGTCAAAAATGACGAATAAATATTTTGATAGATATGCATACACAAAGATTCAACACTTCCAACTCCCCACCCCACTTTCCAACTATAACCACTGGTTCGTCAATTTTTTGGATAGTGTGGTTTCCGAGTGAAATTCTCGGGGTACCCATTCTCACCATGGTATGCAGGATATGACTACTCCCACTCCCCGCTGAACATGACAGGGTAGAAATATTGTAAGTTGGTCTGGGCACCAGACACTAGTTAAGATACTACAGCTAGAGAGGTATTGGGTTCTTTGATTGGCCAAACAGTACAACACTGGATCCCTCTATCTGTTTACTGCTCATTTTGTCTTTGCCTTCACATACACAGAATAGGCTGGCCTATTCTTTCCACAGTCTTCCCTGTCCGCATACACCTGACAACACTGAGATTACCAAACATTCTTCTTCACCCAAGGGGTTAACTATTGCAATGCAATTGCTCTATGGCTACTTTCCTCTTGGTAAGGGTATAACTAGGATGCTCTTGTAGGAGGACACTCCAAAATCAAACCATTGTTCTCTGGTCTTGGGCAGTGCCATAGCCTCTGCATCATGGTCTTCCACGTCTTAGGGTAGAGTTCTCTTGCTTGAAGGTACACTCAGGCGCCCTCTTCTCTTCCAATGGTTTTTTTTTTTATGAAAGACCTAATTTAATAGTATTACTGTTATCAAAAATATTTAATTTTGATTGTTTATTACTTCTATTGTAGCTTATTTATTTCCTTATTTCTCTTCCTCATTGGGCTATTTCTCCCTTTTGGAGCCCCTTGGCTTATAGTACCTTGTTTTTTCCAACTAGGGTTCTAACTCACCTTGTAATAATTATATATATATATATATATATATATATATATATATATATATATATATATATATATATATATATATATATACACATATACATATATATACACACATATACATATATATATACACGTATATATATATATATATATATATATATATATATATATATATATATATATATATATATATATATGTGTGTGTGTGTGTGTGTGTGTGTATTACCAATTCATTGTTACAACAAATAATAAAAGAGAAAAGGATAATTCATTATGGTAATTATATATATATATATATATATATGTATATATATATATATATATATATATATATATATATATATATATATATATCTATGCGTGTATGTGTATGTGCGTGTGTGTGTGTAATACCGATACATGCCTACAACAAATAATAAAAGAGAAAAGGATGATTCCTTATGGTAATTAAATGGCCGAGAAAATTACTTTTAGTTTTAAACTATATAAAAATTTAAAGGCTAAGTTAAAAAACGGTTTCATATAAAGATGAGACAAACATAATACTCAACGTCATGAGCCTCTTGGACGAATATTTATAACCAAAGGCCCCCTGGCAATGAGTTCCCACGACTGGATAGTAAAAGAAAAAAAGAATGAGCTTGGAAGAATTTCGCACAGTCTAACGAGCACTGAGGGGTTTTAAAATTCGCACCGGTGGGAGAGTAGACGTAGGCCTATAATGAAATTGTTTCCCTCTTTAAGATACACAGTTGGCGCCGTTCATCACGAATGGCCTAACTGGCATTGCGATCTGTCACTAGCGCCTCCGCTCTCCAAGCTCCTTACTCCCCCCTGCCCCACCCAACCCCATCCGGGACTAAGGCCCTGCTTCACTCAGCCCCTTTTTAGCGCTTATAACAAGACATAAAATGAATCTGTCGACAGAGCATTTTCTTGGAGACGTTTTACACGATGATAAAAGGGTCTCGCTTCGTTTTATGACACTAGTAACTCCCTAAGTTTTCCTAACACGTGATGTCTTCGGAAATACTTCTGATCCTCAGCAGTCATTAACATTTCTCTACTTCTTTATATCACTCAAGCCAGCTTAGCGGACACACTGGTTCCATCTTCCCTCTTTACAAGATAATCACGAAGATTTTAAAGGTTTGGCTGTGCGTCATCCTATATTGTGGCTCTTCTTGAATCGCAAGAATATATGTCTCCATATTTATCCTTTTTCTCAGAACATTATATCACTGGCTAGAAATGAGTGTTGTGCAAACTTTAGAAATGAGTGTTGTGCAAACTTTAAAGTTCTCAATTGTATTACGATTTCTTTCGAAAGATAAAAACAAAAACAGCACAAATGATGATGAAAATAATAACCGGATGCTTCAACAACCCGATACCCTTTTGAAGTAACCCCCATTTTCTTTTATGGGTAATTCCGATCAATAGGGTAAATCAACATTTTCTAAGTATGTTGTATATTTTCATAGATAAAATACCAATGCAAATTAAACAGAATAAAATCAACGGGTCCTTCAGACAACTGTAATGTCTTAAAAATCCTTTATCAGTATCAATGACATTTCCACGGCACTGCAAAGAGATCCGAAATGTGCTAATAATGTACTAGCACCTAAGACTCTGCAGGAAACTGAGAAATGAAACACAGAGAGAAAAACAAAACAACAACAAAGCGAATGTGGACAATCTACCCTAAAATTTCCCTTTGCCTCATATTCCCACGATTCCACCTTTTATTTGCAATCGGGCGCAAAAAGATTAAAGAACTGCCAACTCAACGCGACTGATAAACAGCAAGCAATGGCAGTCGCTCGTCTTTGTGATCCAAGAGGGTGGAAATTTCCCAATTTATCGTGAAAAGCAATGAGAGCGCGAACAGATGCTGCTGCGACTGGCTTTATCAGAGGATGCACCCAATTGTGACACATTCTCTCTCCCCTCTCCGTGTTTATCGTCGGCGAAAAAACAGAAAGAAAGGAAACACGAAAAGCCTCCGGTGTCAAGGTGGTGGACGGATGCCTTCCCGACATGGGAGAGATCAACCATCATTCCTTTCTTAGTTTGATTTCAGTTAAATGTAAATAAACATCAACATATGATTGTTTTTCTGCAGGAAGAGACATATCTCATGAACTGACAAGTGTTAGACTGTTTCACCGAACAAAGATCATAGTAAAGAACACATTTTTACCTCTAAGTTTTTTTTTTTTTTTTTTTTTTTTTTTTTTTTTTTAAACCAATGGGAAGTCTCACAAGGGTAAAGCGTCCATTGCATTACTTGAACTTAGGACGGGTTTAAATTTATGAATTTGGGCCAAATGGTCCATGTCGGGCCAGGAAGGCCATTCAGCGCAGATGTGCAACTGGAAGATAACCCGGCAGTTGCACTATGAAAAAGTAAGAGGGTGAACAGCAAGATGTTAGCGGGAACGGAGGTAAAGCCAAAGGCTAAAAAGTAAATGCAGCAGAGGCTCCAAGGGACGATTCAAAGACCCTTAATCAAGTAATGCCTATAATGACGTCATTTACCTCTTGAGAGGTTACTTGAGATTTAAAACATACATACGCACACACATTATGCGGTCATATAACTTTTA
>NC_090731.1:134080557-134108057 GCF_036898095.1 Palaemon carinicauda
ATTATTATTATTATTACTATTGTTATTATTTATTATTATTATTATTATTAAAATGAAATTAATTTAAACAAGTTTCCAGACCAACTAATCACACTTAATACAAAACAAAATGCCATGTAATAGTAACGCTAAAACTGTTTCCTTCATGCTTCTAGTGCAAACGTTAAAAGATAGGCGAATGTAAGTAAGTCCCTTTTTTTCCAGACGAGGACAACACCCTCGCCCTATACAAGGCCCCCAAAGCCCATTGGTGGTTACGCCGTAAAGCTTCACTTTTTTATGAGGATGCCTCCCAACCTTTTAAGACAACAGGGTTGAGCCTACTTCATGCCCTACTGACTGACTGACTGACAAACTGGATAGCTGCATACAGTTCAAGTAGCAAACAAAAATTGTGTTTGTCCCTATCTAGATATAAATTACTAAAGACATCAATGGACATTTGCTTGACAAAATAATTTTTCTACAGACTGTTTGTTCACTAAAGGAAAGAATTTCTCTCTCTCTTACACACACACACACACACACACACACACACACACACACACTCACATACACACGCACACACACATTTAAATATATATATATATATATATATATATATATATATATATATATATATATATATATATATATATATATACAGTATATATATATATATATATATATATATATATATATATATATATATATATATATATATATATATATATATATATATATATACATATATCCAGTATGAAAGGTAGGCGTATATGTCAAGTGCAACTTAATGAGAACACGATAACAGGGCACAATGTTTAACAGGGTTCGACATACTGATAAGACTCATGAGTGGGTTTATAAAGTTACAAATGATGTAGAAGTTTCAATGCATAGGGAGTTTCATCCACAATTCGGCAACAGAAACAGGGATTTGGCAGTGACCTTTCTCTTGTTTCCCTTGAACCATTTCTTATCAAATGAATAGATATATGGATTTATGAATTTGTACTATAGCCCTGTGCTGAGGCCTGAGACCATTCAGTGCTCAAGTGCTATTAAGAAAAAACTAAGCAACTGCACTATGAAGTAAAATTAAAAGAGGTTGGACAGCAATACAGAGGGAAGCAAGCAAGAACGGAGATAAAGGCTGAAGGAACACAGCAAAGGCACTAAGTAATGCCTACAGTGCATCACGGGAGGTACACTGACAACACTAAACCCATACAGAGCACCCTTCTTTAAAGAAACCATTGCAGTTTATACTTTTTAAAAACACCTATCTCTCTCTCTCTCTCTCTCTCTCTCTCTCTCTCTCTCTCTCTCTCTCTCTCTCTCTCTCTCTCTCTCTCTCTCTCTCTCTCTCTCTCTTAGTCACACAAACCACAAATACATTTGTTCAAAAGGAAATTCTCATTGAGGCACGCACTTTAGCGTTCATAAGATATCGAGACGTGTCACGTTCGAGATTGACACATTAACAAAATACGTATATGTGTCCTTTACGCCAGTTGCAAGCAAGGATTTCAATGCAGTTAGCTAGAGACACTTGTATTTGGTTAATATGATGTGCGTATATATATACATATATATATGTATATATATATATATATATATATATATATATATATATATATATATATATATATATATATATATATATATATATATATATATATATATATATATACACACACACACATAAACATCTATGTGTATTAACAAATATGAACACTAAAAATTCACTATATCTGGTGAATGTGACCAGAGGATATTTTTCCTTAATACGTGTTGAACTCCCGAGAAATTACATAAGTGATATTTAAATCGTGAAAGAATACCTAGTGCCTAAAAGTTTAATAAATTACCGCCGCTTCACACCCAAGCATAGAAGGCTCATCAGTAGCTTGACGAACCCCTTCAGACATTCTGCACCATTCACCTCTATGTTGAAAACAGGCTTACTTTTTTAATGATGACGACGAAAAAAGCCAATTTTACAGCTTAAAATTTTTCCTTCCACTTATATTGTACATCCACACATGACTTCCAAAAGTTAAGAGTTTGTTTGGAAATTCCTTCATAAGTGGCATTCCTTTCTTTATCTATTCTGTAATTCACTTCTTCAGCAATTCCACCCTCAGCTACTATGTTTTCACCTAAATACCTTTAGGAATCAGCCACTCCCACTTTCAACCATCCTGACTAACATTTACTACTGCATTGACCCTCATAAACTTACTTGCCTACATTTAAACATAACCTACTCTTCTTGAGAACCATTCTAATTCTTACACGAGTACCCAGATTTTCTCTTCCTTATCCACCATTAGAACTTTAAGACTCGAAAACCATAAGTAATTCCTAACTTCACTCCCAACACATTTTCCAATAAACTTCTGTCCTTTCCCTCCCATCCCACACCATTCAATCAACAAATATAAGTCACAAACATAATACATACTGGATTTCTCTTGGCATCAATTTTACCACAGACTAGTCCCAGAAGTTCCTTAAAATTCCCATGATTCACTTCTAACAGAAATACTATTTCTCCCTATTCCTTCCATAAATTCAACCCAAAGCATTTTTAGGGTCCATGTTTACCTCACCAGCATCTATCAATAAAATAATATATGACTAGATAGTTATTTATATAGACAATATTTATACAGATAGATGGATAATTTGAGATTGCCAAGATGTATTCATAGCTTTTGAATTTCTCACACATTAGGAATAGATTTTTTACTACAAAGATTAAGATCAAAGTAAAAGACAACGATAAAATGTAACAATTGGATGAGATTCAAACCCAAATAGCATGGGTTGAGATGAAGATAAACTAAACTAATTAACTACCAACAAAACTCTTATTTCCCGGTGATATTTACTTTTTTCAAGCATTAGGATTTTTTACCTTGAGTCTGTAGCCTAATTGACATCATAAAGGAAAATATTTCATGAATATTCGGAATGGGAATAAAGAGATTTCAAGGGGATGAGAGATTCCCATACATGAAGAACAATTTTCTTTTTAAGCAACTGAACGAATATCAAAATGTCTTTATCCAGCTTGGCTGCTATAAACTTATATATACTTACACACACACATACACACACACACACACACACACACACACACACACACACACATATATATATATATATATATATATATATATATATATATATATTACAATAATAATAATAATAATCTTTATTTCAGCAAAATCCATATACAGAGTTACAATAGGGGTACAGTGATCTTACACTTTTGATATCAACAAAAAAGATGATATATACATTATACATATATATATATATATATATATATATATATATATATATATATATATATATATATATATATATATATATATGTATATATATACACACATATATATATATATATATATATATATATATATATATATATGTATATATATATATACATATATATATATATATATATATATATATATATATATATATATATATATAAAATGTGTGTTTATGTATGTGAGTACACCCATGGCTTAGGGATATGGCTCTCATCTGACGTGTGCTTGGTCTGTAGTTTGCTCCCATCCTGCCACCCATCAGTCCACATTAATACCCGGCTGTGATGGGCTAAAAACAAAACCACAGGTCTAAGAAATTTATTATTAAAGGCAGAGAGAGAGAGAGAGAGAGAGAGAGAGAGAGAGAGAGAGAGAGAGAGAGAGAGAGAGATATGCAGATATACACTTTGTAATGTATGGAATAGTTAAACAAAATATAATCACATCCATTACAAATCATAAACTCGACCCTCTTTTCCACTCGATAGGTATTTCATTTCATATCAATTCCAAACTCATTCTTTACCACCGCAGATCCTAAATTAACAGATATGGATGAGAAGTTCCCCTAACACCGAGTGAGGACATAACTTTCTTCCCAAAGTCTCTCTGAACAGATAGATTCTGTTACAATGTTGTTTTGACATCCCTTGATACTATTATTAAACAAAAGCCACCGGCGTACCCTAAATACCTATATTTTCTCGTCGTACAAAAAGACACCGCAGACGAAGTATTACGAAAAACAAATTATATTTAGGCTTACCGGTGCCTTAGGCCTGCTGTTTCATCTACCGTCAAACATTTTCATGTGACAATATATTGTTTTTTCTATTCTTCACTCTGTACGACTATATATATATATATATATATATATATATATATATATATATATATATATATATATATATATATATATATATATACATATATACATATGTATATACATATATATATATATATATATATATATATATATATATATATACATATATATATATATATATATATATATATATATATATATATATATATATATATACAGCATATGAAAACCTCAAAATTAAAAACTAGTGTATTTGCGATGTTAACATACAATAAAGAGAATCTTAACTAGGATAATGAATGAATGATTTAAAGTTTTCAGGCATCCTGACATCTAATAGCCCAGCGGCATAGTAAGAAATATGAAACCAATTGTTCAAATTGTTCTAAAAGCACCAAAATTGGCACACATGTGGATTAATACATTCTGAACAAATTTGGATATGGAGGCATTCAAGATTCTCCCCGTAGCACATTTGGCGGCCATTTTTCAAAATGGCCGCTATTTACCGTTAGCGACATTGAATATGTACCATAATTTGTCTTTTTGTGGATGCTAAAGGTGATAAGTGTGCTAGAGGTGATAAGTATTGTACAATTACACATACTTCTGTGCTTACCAAATAATTTGGCTACCATTTCACAAGAAAATGAATTTTACTTTGCAGCGGCAGCGTTGGTGGCAGTGACGGCGGCTGCAGTAATAGTATAGTGTTGATAGTCATGGTGCTTGTAGTAGTAACTTGTGGTAACATGGTGGTGTTTTGTGTCTTTGCAGGTGAGGCAGCAGCAGCACCACCTGACATCAGAGACGCGTTGTTCCAGACTGCAGCCATGGCAAAGAAGTTCCAACTGGTCGATACTTTTAAGCAACGTACTCCCACAACACCTCCTGAGACAAACTGGAAGCTGTGTCTTGTATGTCAAGAGGAGACAACAGAGTCACTTGTCTGCCCAGTACTGTCTAAACGCCGAGACCCTGGGAGTGGATACACGACAATGGCTGCAAACTTGGTCAAATTTGATGAACTCGGAGAACTGCCAAGAACTGTTCAGTTACAGAGACTAGATGAAGGACAAGGTGTTGAGGCGACAATGGTTGCCCACCAGGCCAAGTGGCATTAAACATGTATGCTCAAATACAATAACACAATGCTACGAAGAGCAGAGAAGAGACGCATCGCAAGCAGCTCAGCATTTGATAGTACTGACAATGTCCAGGCCAAGCGCGCCAGAACACACTCTTCAGAAGCCACTACCAGCGGCACCACCTGCTTTTTCTGTGGAAAGTCTGGCACAGAGACCCTACATGAAGTAACAACCTTCCAGGTGGACACACGCGTACGGAAGTGTGCAGCGCAAGTTGGGGACAATGAACTCATAGCCAGGCTCAGCATGGGTGATATGGTGGCTCTGGAGGCCAAGTACCATTCCAAGTGTTTGTTGGCTCTTTACTATCGTGCAAAGACCACTGTAGAAGCCGAGCAGAAAACTGACCATGAAGGTGTAATGTCAAGAATCGTACTGGCTGAACTGGTCCTGTATATCGAGGAAACCCACCTAGAAGAGGGCACCACCCCAGTCTTCAGACTCGCAGAACTTGTAAAGCTATACACAACAAGAATGGAACAGCTCGGGGTTGTTTTGTGCCAGAAAGTTAATAGCACAAGGCTGAAAGAGCGCCTGTTAGCCCAGATACCAGGCCTGAGATCCCACAGCAAAGGCCGAGATGTTTTACTAGCGTTTGATGAAGACATTGGTGAAGCGCTAGGCAAAGCCTGCGAGCAAGACTGTGACACTGAGGCAGTTCACCTTGCGCGTGCTGCACAGATAGTTCGTCGATATATGTTTGAAGACACTTACCAATTCCGTGGATCATTCCCGGGCGGCTGTCAGGAGGACTCTGTGCCAAACGTACTAGTTGCAATGGTAAATATGGTGCTGGATGGCCCCACCATCAAGAATCAAAGCCATTCCTCTTCAACACAAGCAGCTCTTTCCATTGCGCAGCTTCTCAAGTTCAACAGTGTCAAGCAAAGTCGGAAGCAGGGAGCAACCAAGACACAGGAGCCTCCAGCTGTCAGACACAGTACGTCTCAAGAAACTCCTCTTCCAACCTATGTTGGGCTGATGCTGTATGCTGAAACACGCAAGAGAGGACTTGTGGACAAGCTCTTCTCTCTGGGCCTAAGCATCTCATATGACAGAGTCCTACGTCTTTCTGCCCAGATGGGAAACAGCGTGTGTCAGCTGTACCGCATAGAGGAAGTGGTCTGCCCGCCTACCCTGCGTAGCAATGTGTTCACAACTGCGGCTGTGGACAACATTGACCACAACCCAAGTGCCACCACAGCCAAGAATTCATTCCATGGAACAGGAATCTCGCTTTTTCAACACCCAACGTGTGCAGATGAGGGAGTGGATCGTAGCATTGCTCTCACTGGGCGTGATACTGGATGTACGTCCTGTTGCTTCTTCTGTCAAAGGGCAAATGATCCCAGCTACTTCTGTGACCTCTCTTAGACGCCACAACTGTGAGCAGCACATAGAAGATGAGTATATGTGGCTGGAGAACACGAGAAGTGTTCTCAAAGATGATGTTGAGGCCTGTGAAAACACATCATGGGCTGCATACCATGCAAGGCACCAAGATCCAAAGCAACCAGTCATCACACCAACGTCCCTGCTTCCCTTGTTCCAGGAGAGTGCTCACACTGTGGCAATGATCAGACACTCTATTGATGTAGTCAGGAGTGCAGTTAAACATCTCAACCCAGGCCAAACTCCAGTTCTGACTTGCGACCAGCCACTATTCACTCTAGCAAAACAGATCCAGTGGAAGTGGCCAAACACATATGGAGAAGACCAACTGGTGGTGATGTTTGGGGGGTTGCATATTGAGATGACGGCACTGAAGACCCTGGGTGACTGGTTGCAGGGAAGTGGGTGGACCCAAGCCCTGGTACAAGCAGAGATCACAACTGAAGGAATAGCAGACTCATTTCTTCGAGCAGCTCACGTCACACGCACCAGAAGAGCACACCAAGTCACAGCGGCTGCGTTGTATAATCTCCAACGGCGTGCCTATGACAAGTACAGCACCACCAATACAGAAGATGATGAGCACCCTGAAAGCTTCGAAGACTGGTGCAGTCAGAGAGAACAGAGTTATCCGCAGTTTCAGTACTGGTCAACAGTCTTGGCACTGGAGCTGTCCACTCTGATCTATGTGCGATCTCTGAGAGAAGCCAATTTTAGCATGTACGTGGATGCTCTGACAGAACTGGCTCCGTGGTTCTTCGCACTAGACCACACGAACTATGCCCGATGGATACCAGTGCATCTACGGGACATGGCAGAACTGGCAAACAAACATCCAGACGTCTTCACAGAGTTTAGCAAGGGACACTTCACAGTCCAGAAGACCAAGAGGATCTTTTCAGCAATCCCTCTTGACCAAGGACATGAGCAGAACAACGCGTATGTCAAGGGTGATGGAGGAGCCATCGGCCTCACAGACAATCCAACTGCACTGAGGCGCTGGATGGTTGCCGGACCGGAGGTTGCTAGAGTGATTGTGGAATTTGACGACTTCAATCTGCATCCACACGATCAAGAGGAGACACGTCACCACGAAGAGACACCAAGTGTGCAGAACACTTTTGCCAGAGATGTGCGCTCACTCGTGGCCGTCATTGAAGAGCTGGGCAACCCTTTCGAGGAGGACAGTCAGGACTTGCTGGTGCTCGACACAAAGGAGATCGCAGACCCTGCAGTCATAGAAACAGTCTGTAACGCCAAGCAGATTGGCCAAGACCAGTTTGAAGCATTCTCAAAGGAATGCATCGTGGACAGAACCAAGTCCATTGAGGTGGCAATCCACCGGAACAAGCTACCACTGTTTGCGACCAAGAGAGGACCCAATATACCCAAAGGAAAAGAACAGGTCAAATCTCTGAAGAATGATGTTGCGCTCTTCGCACGATTATATATCGGCTGCCAGACCCGTGATGGGAATCTAGAAGAGTTCTTCAGGCATGAAAATCAGCAATGCCCTCCAGCTTTATCTGACGGAGGGAGACTGTACCTAGGGAGCAAGAGTGACTTGCTGGTGTGCCTTGAAGGCCATGCTGAGCCTCAGTTTGAAGCTCCTACTGTCACTGCTGTTGTCCTCGATGGAGCAGTAATCGTACAGATGTTGAAGCCGGGTACTGCCAACACGTTCGAGGAATATGCACAGCAAGTGTTCATCCCATACGTTGTACAACGTTTCCAACATGTATCACGTCTTGACCTTGTGTGGGACAGCTACAGAGCAGATTCCCTGAAGGCATCAACCAGAGAACAGCGTGGAAAGGGAGTACGTCGGCGTGTTGTCGACTCAGCAGTCATACCAGGAAATTGGCAAAGTTTCCTGCGAGTTGATAGCAACAAAGTGGAGCTCTTCAGCTACCTCTCCACCATGCTTGCAGAGTCCTTTCAAGAAGAAGGCAAGGAACTGGTCGTCACTGATGGGGAGCAGGTGATCTGTGTTCCACAGCAAGAGGATGTCAACTCACTCGCACCATGCAACCAAGAAGAGGCAGACACCCGCATGATGCTACATGTAGCACATGCTGCACAACATGGTCACCACCAGATACAGGTTCGAACAGTAGACAGTGACGTCGTGGTCCTAGCAGTGATGGTAGTCCAGAAACTACCAGCTGGAGACGAACTCTGGGTAGCCTTTGGGACAGGCAAGAACTACCGCTACATTACAGCCCATGAAATAGCTTCCTCCCTTGGTCCAGAGAAGGCATGTGCTCTTCCAATGTTTCATGCCATCACAGGGTGTGATACTGTGTCAGCCTTTGTCGGACATGGGAAGAAATCTGCCTGGGCAACATGGAACACGCTGCCAGAACTCACTGATGCCCTGCTGAGTCTGGCAAATGCACCCACAAGCATCCAAGAGGATACAATGCATGTCATCGAGAGGTTTGTCATACTCCTGTATGACCGCACAAGCAAATGCAAGGACGTCAACAAGGCGAGAAAGCAGCTCTTTGCAAAGACGAACTCTGTTCAGAACATCCCGCCAACCTACGCTGCTCTGGAGCAGCATGTGAAGAGATCTGCCCTTCAGGGTGGTCATGTCTGGGGCCAGGCATTGGTACCAACGCCCGTGCTCCCTCCACCAACAGACTGGGGCTGGCATCGGAGTGATGATGGGCTCTACACACCACTCTGGACCACACTCCCTGAGGCATCCAAGGCCTGCTATGAGCTGGTGTCTTGCGGATGCAAGAAAGGCTGCAAAAACCGCTGCAAGTGCAAGAACGCTTCACTGCAATGCACTGGTCTATGTTTCTGTGAAGGCGAATGCCAGTAGATTGGGACAGAAAACTTGCTAACCAACATTATGATCTGTAGACATTCATAATTCTGGTGACCAGATTTGAAAAGTTCGGAATCATAATTAACATAGTGTGGCAAAATCTACGTTATTGTATTACATGTATGTACTGCAGGATTACACAAGTACTGTGCCTAGAGACTGGGCTTTTGGTCGACTATATAACTACAATCTGACCATACTGTAAACTTCCCGTACTCTGTGTATTATTTTGACTAGCAATTTTGCCAGCAATTTGAAATAAAAAAGCAACTTGAGCAATTAAAGTGTGTTCCTGAAATCAGGTACTGGTTATTAGAGGTATTATGTCATTGAGTATTGAAATCTTCATCAAATGTCCACTTTTTCCACAAAATGGCGGCCAGTTTGGGGGCCATTTTTGAGAAGATTCATCTAAATATCTGTTAAACATTTATTGATGTTAATTCTGATGTAAAAAAAGGGAATTTTGGCCCATCTAGCACCAAACTAACGACACATAATGAAGTCTATGTAATGACGCTAATGTTAAATGGCGGCCATTTTGAACAATGGCCGCCATATCTTCCTAAGGGCTAATCTTGAATGCCTCCATATCCAAAAATGTTTAGAATATATTAATCTACATGTGTGCCAATTTTGGTGCTTTTAGACCAATTTGAACAATTGGTCTGCTATGCCGCTGTACTATAAGGTCATTGACGCCGGTAACATTTAATTTATGTATACAAAAATAAAAAATTAAATAAAATAAAAAATCAAAGAGTATTCAATTAAAATCATAAAAATTGAATGTCATAAAAGTTAAATATTTTTCAGAAGACCTGCTTCTGAAAGAAATCTAAAAATGCCACTTGCATGGTAGGACACATCATTTCCAAGGATCTTGGCAAGGATGAACCTGCCACCCTCACCTCGAGCCTCAAACAAATATCTATTCCGCAAGTTGTTATAATTGGGGCATTCGGTCAACAAATGCCTTACTGTTAGAGGTACTAAACAGTTGTCACAATACGGTTGGTGTTGGCCCTTCAGCAGAAACTCATGTGTCAACCGAGTGTGACCAATACGGAGACGACAAAGAGACGTCTCCCATTTGCGGGGCATCATATTATACCTCCAAGGAGATATGTCATTTGTTACTTCCCTCATTTTATTGCCATCTTGACTATCCCATTGCTGTTGCCATTTATTGCAAACCAATTTCTTGATGTCAGGTAAGAAATCATTACAGGGAATGGGATACCTTCTTGGCAGCAACTCGGATGCAGCCTCCTTAGCCAGTGAATCTGCCTTCTCATTCCCGGACACACCTACATGTGCTGGAACCCAACAAAATTGAACTGTTATACCTCTCCGTCCAATAAGGAAAAGCCATTCTAAAATCTTTAAAACTAGAGGGTTATTAGAATTAAAAACTTCCATAGCTTGAAGGACACTCCTTGCATCACTAAAAATTGTAAAATTACCCTCCTTCTCCAACGCTATTTTCTCAATAGCGGTTAATATGCCATACAGTTCGGCAGTAAATATGGAAGCGGTCAGAGGAAGTGCACCTCTACAATTAAAACCATTACTATGTACTCCAAATCCAACGCCAGCATCAGATTTGGAGCCATCAGTATAGATAAAAGTTGATCCTCTATGTTCTTTAACATGTTCATTAAAAAGAGACCTGGCTTCTAGGTCTGACATATTCTTCTTATCTCCAATAAAATATTTACAAAAAGATATCTCTGGTAACTTCCATGGAGGCGTTGATGATACCTTGAATGGAAGTACCTTATTTCTAATTTTATCTAGACTATTTAATAATCGTTTCACCCGAAAGCCATAAGGTTGAGGAGATTTTGGGTGCAACTCAAAGTATGATGCGTGTCTTACAAGGCTTGCAGTCTGAAAGGCTAGAGAGTTAGGGAGTCTTTGCAATCTAAACCAATACCGAAGAATGGAAGACATTCGGTAAAGGTCTAGAGGTAACTCTCCAGCATCAACAAGGAGACTTGGGATAGGCGAGGTTTTAAAAGCTCCAGTAGACAATCTAATACCTGCATGATGTATCGAGTCTAATATTTTTAACCGGCTTGGGGTGGCTGAAGAATATACCTCACAACCATAACTAATTTTGGAAAAAATCAAGGCCTTGTATAATTTTAAAATAGTATTGCGATCTGCCCCCCATGATGTATGGGACAATACTTTTAAGATATTCAGAGCTTCAACACATTTAGCTTTTAGCGCTTTTAGGTGTGAAACCCATGTAAGTCTACAGTCAAATATCAAACCTAAAAATTTGGTTTCCGATACACATGGTATCCGTTGACCTTTAATGTATATATCCGGGTCTGGATGTACTCCCCGGATACGACAAAAATGGACAATGGTAGTTTTACTTGTCGAGAACTTAAATCCATTCATGTCAGCCCACTGGATAATTTTATCAATAGAGAGTTGGATTTTTCTCTCAACCATTGCCATTCTAGTGCCAGCAAATGATATTGAGAGATCATCCACAAATAATGTTGAGAGAACATCCCGGGGAATGGCTGAGGATATCCCATTAATTGCTAGTGCAAAAAGGGTTACACTCAGCACACTACCCTGAGGAACTCCTTCCTGGCACTTACTCTCTGATAGAGTATCCCCAACTCTCACTTGAAAAACTCTACGTGAAAGAAATGCCTGAATAAATAGTGGCAGCTCTCCTCTCAATCCGATTTCATGAATGGTTTTAAGTATACCATATCTCCATGTGGTATCATATGCCTTTTCAAGGTCAAAAAATACTGTAACATGGTGCTGTTTGGAAGCAAACGCTTCACAAATAGAAGACTCAAGTCGTATCAACACATCAGTCGTTGAGTGCATTTTTCGGAATCCACATTGAATCGATGATAAAATACCTTTCTTTTCAAGGTACCACATCACCCTTGCATTGACCATCTTCTCCATGATTTTACATAAACAAGATGTCAATTCAATAGGACGATAGTTTGCTGCTAAAAACTTGTCTTTACCGGGTTTTAAAAAGGCTAAAATAATGGCTAGTTCCCAAACACTTGGGTAACTATGATCATGCCATATTCTATTAATAATGCTTAAAATAAATAGCTTTGTATTAAAATGTACATGTTTAATCATTGCATATGGAATTCCATCGGGTCCAGGGGCTGTATCATTGCAATGAGCAAGTGCGGAATCAAATTCTCTTTCAGTGAAAGGAGAATTATACGACTCTTCCCTTTTTGTTGCAAAGTTTAAAATTTTCTTTTCTTCAGTGCTCCTATACTGGTGACCAGGGGCTCCTTCACACTTGCTGGATACATTTGAAAAATGATTAGCCAGGGCATTGCTAACTTCATTTGCTTCAGTTACATACTGGCCATTCACCTTCAACACTGGTGGTGGGTTGGGGGTGAATTTGCCAGCTATCTTTTTTACTTTCCTCCACACAGAAGATGGTGGTGTTCTACTGTTAATGGAGGAAACAAAAGACATCCATGACTGGCGCCTTGCTCCTTTCATGGCACGACGGAACTGTGCTCTACATTTCTTGTACATAATTAAATTCTCATCAGTTCTGCGTTTACGCAATCGTGTTAGAGATCTTCTTGTGGCTCTGTGGAGTGCAGTTAGTTCTGAAGACCACCACGGGACTGGTCATCGTTTGAATAACCCTGTTGTTTTGGGAATTGAATTGACTCCTGCTGTATGAAGAGTTCCATTCAGTAGGTCTATTGCATCATCAATACTTTCAAACTGTTCTGCTCTCCCTTCGATTTCACTTAGCTCAGAAAATTTAACCCAGTCTGCCTTGTCTAGATTCCAACGTGGCAATCTTTGCAAAGGCGGACCCTTGTTGGTGTTTATAATGATTGGTGCATGATCACTAGTATGCCAATCATCTAATGTCCTCCAATCAAAATCAAGAAGGCAGTTAGAGCTTGCAACTGAAAGGTCAATGCATGACAAGGTACCTGTCTGAACATGGAAGTGTGTGGGCTCTCCTGTATTAAGGAGTCCCACATCCTCATTCTCCACAATTGATGAGATAATATTGCCCCTTGTGTTTGCTAAAATATCACCCCATAAAGGATGTCTACCATTCATATCTCCCAGTAAGAGAAATGGTTGAGGGAGTTGATGAATGACCTCTGCTAAATCATCATATAAAATATTATCATTTGGAGGCAAGTAGAGAGAGCATATGGTATATTTTCTTCCTATATCAATTTGTACAGCCACTGCCTGCAGTGTTGTACATATAGACATAGGTATTTGGGGAACATCTCGACGAACGTACATGAGACTTCCACCATGGCTCCCTGCTTCATGATTATATGGTGTTCTATAGCTAACATACTCTCGAGGACTAGGAGTGTTAGCATCAAGCATACTTTCCTGTAGACATACAATTATGGGGGAATGTTCATGAATTAGGAGCTTAAGTTCTTCAAATTTCGCCCTTAAACCCTGACAATTCCATTGCAAAATTGAGGAGAAAACTATGGATTATTTCGGGAAGACATCTTGGATGAGGTCTTCCCATTAGCAGTTTTTAATCTAACATTATTACCTGTAGGTTTCTTCAGAGGTGGTCTTGTTATGTTGGGTTTTACGTTGGTGTTTTTCTTTGTATCTTTTTTATCTATTTGTTGAGGGGGATGGTGGACCTCAACTTGAATTTCTGATTTATTTAAATTATCTTCTGGTTGATCGGCAACATCAACAGACAAAACATCATATTTATTTGATGTCATAATTCTAGTATTTCTTATGGAAGGGGGTGAGAGAGATGGAGGTCTCTCTCTTTTACGATTAGTAGCTTGTGAGTTACCAGGTTTTTGTACCTTCCCCACTACAGGTACACCTGATAACTTGGTGTCAGGTGGAATCTCCATTAAATCAGGCAAGGATATGGCATGGGAGAGGTTAGTACTATCCTTTGTAATGGGGGACAAAGGTTTGATAGTGGTGGGCAATGTCTTTTGGTTGATACTCAATGGTAAATCTTTAGGAGGAGATGTTCTTGTCTTATGCAGCACTTTATCAATAGATGGTGAATTCCTTTTTCGAGAACTACCTACAGTAGTAGGTGGGTGAGATGATTCCCGAGGAACTTTTTCTCCTGTTTTTAATGTCTTTGCATAAGTATTAGATTTATTTAATGCCCCACGCTTACATGTTCAATAATTGATTTATTGAGGGCAGCCTCTTCTAACTTATAAAACTGGCAGCTCCTATCATTAGATTTATGATTAGAGTTGCAGTTTAAGCACCTTGCCTCAAATGTACATTCCCCATGGTAAATATTGGAGCAAGTATTACAAATTCTTTCACTATTGCAAACTTTGGAAGGATGTCCAAATTTAAAGCAATTATAACATTGCAGTGGCTTTTGCTTGAAAGGTTGAACTCTGATCCTTTCGTTTTCTATGTCTATGTGGGAAGGTACATCGGCATCCTGGAAAGTAAGAACAATCATTGATGTTCCAGGTACTTTATGTACTTTCCACACTGATAGAGGACACATAGTCAATATCTCCTCTTCAGTAAATTCATACAGATCCCTATTAAAAACCACTCCCCTTCCATAGCTAAAGTTTAGATGGGGTTTGATGTCCAATTTTATATCATCATTTACTGTCTTCAAATTGGACAGTATAACAGACTGTGTGTATGACTTGGCCTTTATCAAGTAAGTTTTCTTACCGAATCGAGATATATCTCCAGGTGCGATCGTACCTACCTTCTTCTGAAGAAATTTGCAGACCTTGAAATAATTTTCCGTACCTCCTACAGATTGAGCAAGAAGCCACATTGGTGGTTTTGGCTTTCTTTGGGATGGCATATCTGCCTCGATATCTTTATCAGCCCAGTCTGCTGGTCTGTAGACATCCAGATCTTTAGGTGCCCCATCACACAGAGCACCCTTAACACTCATATTACCTACTTTAATATCAACACTATTACGGCTTGCATTAAATGCTTCCTCATGACAATTAAATGATAACCAAGATTCCCAATTATCATCTTGAAGTTTCATTCTAATTTCTTTTATTAATCCATAACACTCAAATATTTTATGTAGCATATCATAATTAGTTTCTAATGGGATTTGGGTAATGTGAAAGACATTCAATTTTCCTGTGTTGCCCAAATTACCCTTTTTCCGAGTGTTTAAAGAATAGTCCTTTTTAGTTCCTACGTCGTCAACAGAGTTTTCTTTAAATGAATTGCCTAAGGTCGTCAACAGTGCCGGGGGCGAGTCAGCGTATCCAGGGGAGGTGGGGTAATTTTCACAAGAATCCATCATAAAAAAGAAGAGAGAAGAGTGATTTTTTGAAGTTTGATTTACCTGCTTGAGAACATTAAGGCATCACATGTTGGGAAGGAAATTTACACTCTCCACTACCGGCACAGTGAGAGTATACTTCCCAGATGGTCCACTCCATACCCTACCCGAAGGATAGCATCAAAACGGATATAGAGGCACAGGTGTAAGCTGAACCCGCCTGTTAGGACTGAGACTATGGAATCATCCTCCCCATATCTGTAATGACGGGCTTCCGGCCAAAAGCCGAGAGTCCTACCCCAAGTGTTGCATCCCCCTGGATTCCGAAGACCCAACACTTGAGAATAGTTCCGCCAAAAAGGTCCAAACCATCTTCGGGATGGCTGAGATCATCCAATACTCTCACATATAGCTTTGAGCACAAACACCTCCCAACCGTGACACCTTTCCCATTCATTAAAGCAGGCAGCAATACCGGATGTAGAAACATCCGCCCAAGTGGCAATAACAGATGTAGAAACATCCATGCCATAAAAAGAGAGAAAAAAAAATAATGATAATAAACACACATATATATGTAAATATATACACATACATATGGGAAATTTTACTCATAGGGTTGGGACAGCAACATGAAGAAAAGTTTATAATATTAGGAGAAGGTTGAAGCAATATAAAGAGGAAGAAAAAGATAATTAAGAGAGAAATTTAGATTCGAACTGGGGGAGCAATTTCCCCAAGTTCGAGAGCCCTCTTGCCCGTCACCAAGTTTCAGCACGGGAATAGAATGCCGTGCTGAAGCTCAATGACTTCATCAAGGCATTCTCTCATTAAGAGGGTTAACTAGGATAAATGAAGCTGAATGCCATACGTTAAGTATGCCGTATATTCTACTTCCATAAGAAAAGGTATATAGGAAAAATAAGACACTAAACCAGAAATAATGGGCTACACATTTTTACAAAGGCCTATATATATATATATATATATATATATATATATATATATATATATATATATATATATATATGTATATATATATATATACACACCAATTATTTATATATACAGTATATATATATATATATATATATATATATATATATATATATTTATATATATATATATATATATATGAGAATGTCTCCCTGGTCTCAACACTAAAAAATATATCAAACTATGGTTCGTGACTGGAAACCTAACACATGATATCATATATACTACAACTGGAAAGTCAATCAACCTCTCGAATTCCAAATTCACTTGTTTGCTTTTACTGTACATTGAAACTGATACACTTTAAAACATTAATACACGAATTCTGAGACCCTTAAATAACTCCCAGACAGGAATATACAAAACACTGAATATCCAAAGGTCTCTTAAGTACACTGAAAACTAAACTGGGTAATTACTCTTAAGTTTTATTAAGACGTATTCAACTTACTGTGGTTCTTAACAGGAACCAAGCGGAATCTGGTTTCAAATAATGATGATTGGAATAATACACTCTTTACAATAATAAATATATTCTATATAAATTTCAACACTTTGAAAGACTTTACATAAGAAAATAATTCAATAGAAAAAATTAAATCTGAACAAAACTCAGATTGAGACAAAAACATTACGATATGAAATTATATAATAATTTGACTTGAACTATTATATCTGTATAAACCTTAATCTAAGAAAAGAAATAATGCAATGGAAAATTATACAAGAGCTTGAAATAAATCTGAATACTACAATGTTCAAGTTTGACACTTAATGAATAATAGATAACCAGATCATGTTACAAAACCAATCCTTCCTACAGGGCCAATAACTAGAAAATCTTATACAATGCCAACACACCCTACTATACTGAATTAAAAATCACCCTGTATCTTTTCGACACACAATTTGACTTAGGGCACAGAGTCACTTAGGAGAGGACACACTAAAATGTACTGTACACTTCAACAACAAAACACTGGGTTGCGAGCGTGAGATAGGGAGAGGGATTAGAGGTTGTCTTCAAGCTGCAATCTCTTTCTTGATCTGAATCTGTAACCTAACCTTGATGTCTCCTTTTATATGAAATTTGGCTAATTCCAGAAGGTTCCAGGATCGAGGTCTGGTAGCGTGGGGGCTGGGCCAAGCATCAAAATTGCCAAATATTACTCTCACAGTCAGCTAGCTCCACCCATCCTCTCACCAGGCCTTCACGACATTTCTAAAACCTAGTGTGATATTTCATGCATTCTGGTAAGCAAGCATTGCCAATCCTGTGGGGTTCTGCTAATAAGGACACCATCATCAGCATACTCTAAGTCAGCTAATTTCCTATTACTAATCCAGTCCAATGTTTCTCTACCATCTCCGACTGTTCTATACATTACAAAATCCATGAGGAGGATAAACAACATAGGTGACAACACATTCCCTTGGAGTACTCCGCCGTTCATTGGAATCCAATTTGGTAAGACTCCACTAACATTAACTTTGCACTTGCTATGTTCATACACAGACTAAATCAAATTTACATATTTAAGACAAGTGAAAAATTATCATAAACTTTTTCATGACCATGGGATGGTACCTAGGAATCTACATGGATGCACTGCGTTTGTGTTTGCCTAATGCATAGGTCTTCTTTAAGAGAAAGACTGCTTTGAAGGGAGAGAAATCCAATATCCCTAGAGAAACTCTATGACGGGAATATGTACAAGACACCATGTGCCTTTTGCCAACAAAGGCATAACGAAATAATTAGATAAACAACTCCATACCAATGAATAATAGAATACATCATACTATTCTACCAATCTTGAAAATAGGGAAGATTTTATCAAATTCCTCTACCAGTCTTTATTCCCTGGCCTAGAGGCTGACTTCCAAAAACGACTAAAAAACTAATATACACGAGTCAATGTGAATTTGATAAGTATATCTGGTAGCCAACTTCCTCTGATTCTAAGGATTATTTACCCTTTTCCAGGAGAGCTGAGACTATTTCTGACTGATTCTAAATTAGGTATATAATGTATTGCACCTATTTCTGAATGATTCAAAATTAAGTATATATTGTAGAGCACCTATCTTTTTTTTACCTACATATATTCCTAGCTTAGCCGTTTCTGTAAATGACTGTTTATATGATGATAGTTTTGCTTGTCAATGTTAGCTCAATCAAGAGAATTCCAATTTGCAAATACTATAAACAAATTTCATATAATAAATTAAATATTTTGAACGTAACGTTTACTGCTTTACTTCCCTGTGGTATAAAATGATAGAGAATCAAAATACTAACTAAATTAATTAGAATAAATGAAATATACCGAAGTATGTAGGATGTGCATATAAACATTCATATTCGTAGGAAATACAAAAATAATGTTATATAGGAATAAAACAGAAGTATGAAATAATCAATATACTGCATTATACACTTGAAAATTGTCAAAAGTATACTAAAAATGACAAGATTATTCCCTATGGCAGATCAAGTGGCATAGAATATCATAGCTGAGATGACAGAGTTTACCACAGGTGCTATCTCATTAATCTATCAAACTACGATTGAGTGGCCTACATCGACATTTGCATCGAGATAAAATGGTTTGGTATTTTGATGTGCAGTAACCACTTCCATATTTGCCCTAATAGCACCAAATACAGAGCAGGTAAGGTCAGATGGGCAGCAGGTAATGTAAAATGCCTAAGTTATGTTACCACAAAATCGTGGCCTAAAGATTGTTATACAAAAAGCGTGGCCTGACAATATCTAGCCAATCCAAACATAACCTAGTTAAACATAAGCAGGAACATAACAAATAGAAATCAATCATAATTTAAATGAGTAATTGATATCAAATAAAAAAAATCATACATTCGTATCAAACTAAACCCTCATGTTCCCACTTCCCCCACTCACTGGAAGTACTACCCGAGTGTTGTCGTATATTCAAAAGTGCAGTAATGGGAGAATGTGGATAGGGGAAATGCGCATACAAACAATTACTGGATTTTAACATAAGATGGTTATTTAATACCACTATCACAATTAATTTTACAATCATTAAAATAGACAGAAACAAGTATGGTATGATATATTCATAATAGTTCCATACATTCAAAGCAATAAATTATTAACTTTGCAGATTCAAAGGCGACTGCTCTGCATTAATTGTTGTTGGCAAATGTATTTCTCATCCATGGGATAATTTAATCAACACAAATGATATGAATATTTTCAAATTTGTCTGAAAGTCTACCCCTCAAAATACATATGCCAACATCTTTCTTGTAGAATTTTCAAAAGAGCAATAGAAGAAACTCTTGGGTTAAATGTCTCTCCTAGAAATGACACTGACATATTATGTAGATATCTTGCCATGGCTGTGCTCCACAAACAAGGCACAAGTCTTTATACTGGAGATATTTCATATTTAGAAGAAATTCACGGAAAGTTGGAACAGTATATTTCACCAAAGTCAAGTGATGGGATCATCTCGGGGTGGAGAAAGGCATCTCAGGATGCTTGAAAATTAAAATCTCACCTACATAGCAATTTAGGACAACAATTTCACGAAATAAAGGTCAGAAGAGGAATCGTATGCAGGCTGAATAAATTTTCTACAGTTCCTTTGGTTAATAAGTGTTCATTACAAAACGAATAAGGGTTGTCAAAACGGTCACCAAAAGCTAAAAGTAGAGGATTTGAACAAAGTATAAATATTCTTCCAATTTTCGTGACTGCATGTTTGTAAAACGTCCTTTTTTATGTCTTTTTTTCACTTATTAAAGGAAACAAAATACTTTTTTAACTTTTCCCTATAAATTCATCTAGATTTTATTTACTTCCTCAAAAATTCTATAAGAAGGCCATAATCTTGTTTTGATGATAGCCTAATTACACGTCAAGTTTATTGTCATTAATTTAATGGATCATCACTACATTTTCTACTTTTTTCCATTTACTAACATTGGTTGTTTAATAGGTAGACACCTGAATAGTATCTGGATTATCAGACACCGTGGCATTTTCCCCATCAAAAGCTGCAATAAGGACAAAATCTGTACAATCAGCTGCTGAACTGAAGCTATAAATATCCCAGGCAGTGGAAGATAATTTCAACTGTGTCAATTCGTCAAAGGTGCCACAGGTACATGAATCTTTGCTTTCATTTTATTGGAATAAAAGCCTAAGACTTCTAAATGAATATAGCTAGCCTTTCATGATGCTTAACCTAAACTGACAGCTGCACTACAATCCGACAACAAAACATTTATATAATTGGTACCAACATGATCAGGGTAGGCTAACCTGCTTAATAAGACCACCCCGATATTTCAACTACAATCTTTCAATATCTAATAATCTATTCGGGCAAACCTAACGCAATCCCAAAATCCTGTCTCCAGGAAAGCCTCCAATTAAAATAAAAGGTGTGGCCATGTTGATATATTCTGGGTTCAAACATAACCAGGACCTGGTTAACAATCCTACTAAACCTCCATATATTACCTTATATTTTGAGCTAATATCGGTTGCAGATATATTACATTTCCTATTCAGGCAAAAGATGAAATAACCATTCTTATCAGGTCAAAAGTATAATGAAAGGCATTTAGATTTGATATGGTAAAAAAGGCTATCAGTCCAGAGCCTTATCACCTATCAAATTGTTTCTGAATATAGCACACATATTCAACATTAAAGTCTCATAGGTTTACAATGCGATTTTTGTTTGGAATTATTTGTTGGTGATATCCAAAGGTTTTATTATAAAAGCAAAACTTAAGTACTAAGAATATTTAGATGGAATAAGAACTTCTGAATGGAAATAGGGCTAAGACAAATGAGTAATATATCTCTTCGGCAGTTTAATGTTTATGGGCGTAGTAATGTGAGAAGTCAGAGATAAGATAGCAGCTGTATGTCAAAAGTTATGGGATAGGTAAATAAGAGTCATAGATGCAGTCCAGAATAGTTAATGTTTTAAAATTATACAGTAATGATTGGGGATAGTAAAGAGAAACTGCAAAATCTGATGGAGGTTGAAGTGTTGCAATAGGAAATGGTCCTGATTTGATTTTAATGTAATAAGACGAAACGTTATCTGGACTAATTGAAATAAAGAAGGCTGAAAAAATTGATATGGACAGAAGATGAAAGGAAGTAGTGCCAAAGAAGGAATGTTTGAAGAAATTGCTGAGCCTTAAAGATTGTGGATACTGAATATACAAAAATGGGTAGATAAAATGCTTGCATCGTATATATGACTTAAGAATTCAAAAAGTGACATCATCATAATTGAAAAGGTAGAATATGTGGAGGCATGTAAAACACGAGGTAAGAGGGAATTTTAAAAATAGGAGGAAATGTTGGGGCAAAGGTTGAATCGGTGTTTTGAAATGGTTTGGTAACATATTAATAGCTGACGGTAGGTTGGGGAAAAGTTTAGTTCAGAAGGGCTAAGATGGAGAACACATATTTCTAGATATTCATAGTGAATGAGAGTGAGAATAAGCGGTGAAGGTTATTTTGTATAAGAAGGTTTGACTTGCTACTACCAAGCATTTTCATAACTCGTATGATGGGCAAATATAGATATTTTCTGCACAATACCGCAGGTAAAGCATGAATATGACCGCGCCCTTTATTAATCTCCTGAACTATTTCCTGTAAGGAGATGGATGATTGCTAAATATAAAGTCAGTGTGAGAAATTGGAAGCAAACTACGATGGATGGTTTCACTTTATAATGTAAAATTTTAGAATAAAGCTAGCAATTTTTTAATAATTTACGTACTGTAACTAAATAGGATATCTATGCCTTTTATGACCAAGTAACAACGAATTTTTGGCAGTTCAGTAACCCCAAATTCATATGGAAATAATAGAAACCACTCCAACAGCCAGAAAACCAGCTTTCAAGCATTTAGACTTTCAACATCAACTTACATCACGCTACCCTGTACAATACGCTACTTTAACTAGAAGCACTTTTTTGGATTGCCCTCATTAATGCCAAATTTGAAATCTTCTAAGGTACAGGCTACTCCACGACCATAATCGGCAGAAAAAAAAAATCTCTTTCAACTCGTTAATCACAATTTGCAGATATCGAATATGTTTAATTCAATAATTGCCAAATGTGTTGATAAGAAACCACAAAATTTATTTTAAGTTCATATTTCCACATTGAATTTGCACCTCCAATGCCACTACCTTAAGGTAAAGAGACCAGAAGCAGCCAAGGAATTTATAATGTCAATCTATCAGTAACTAGCTACATGTCTTAAACCTCTTCATTGTCAACAGAAAAGCGCTCTCTCTCTCTCTCTCTCTCTCTCTCTCTCTCTCTCTCTCTCTCTCTCTCTCTCTCTCTCTCTCTCTCTCTCGTAAAATCCATCATCTCCATCAATGGCACCCCAAATGGTCCTATAAAAATACCAACAAATATACACATGCAATCATATACACAGGTGGATATGGCGGAAACTATTATAATGGTCATCATCCTTAATCCACATCTGAAAAACACATCTTATCCCCATCTGGACTATCAATTCACGACACTATTGGTTTTTTTTTCAGGGAAAATTAATCATAAATATTAATTAGTCAATTTTCAATTCTGGTGAAAATCAAATAGAGATCAATAACATGTAAAGCCACTTGAGAGAGAGAGAGAGAGAGAGAGGGAGAGAGTGAGAGGAGAGAGAGAGAGAGGAGGAGAGGGGGGAGAGAGAGAGAGAGAGAGAGAGAGAGAGAGAGAGAGAGAGGTTGTCTTCCCCCTTTTCTTCGTATCCATTCATTTGTTCCAATACCTCTACCAACAACAACACCTTCTCCACTACAAACATCCACAGTGGCTCACAATCAGTTGTTGACCTCGATCAGATAATACTGCAGCAATCAGCTGATGAGACCAAGAATACCCTCGATAAATAGAATCTGTTATCTTGAGACCATGGCTCTTATCAATGTTTCATTCACAGAAGAAGAAAGAGGCTTCTTATCTGATAACGAAGATACACCAACTCCGATCACGCATGCTACGTATGACTAGAGACCCGAAGTCATTTCTCAAAACCTTTAAAGAAACTGTTGTCCGCATTTTAAGACTTTTAACACTATCCCTGTGTGATTCACTAAGATACCAGAACGCTCAACATGCGAAAAGTAATAGAAATAATATGACTAGATTCCATGAATCTAGCATTATAACAATTACCAAAAACAACATATTTAAATCTATGAGAGAGCCCGTTGTAGTATACACATAATTACATTTTTTTATTAGGAACGCTCCATTTAAGAATTTTTTTCTAGCATAGGTTAGGGGGACGATCAGATCGTCATTAAATAGCAGCGAAAATTCAGACTAATTTACAAAGTTTCCAGAAGGCTAAAATAACTGGCTACAACACTACTTGCATTAACTGCACATCCTTTACAACGTTTAGAGCACCTCCAGAAGCATAAAATCATTGACTTCATCACCCCATGCATTTATCACTAGCAATTTCTTAACTCTATAATGTTTATAACGCTTCTATAAGGCTAAAATCACTAGCTACACACCACACGCACTCACTGCACAGCTTATCTATATATCATATATACATATATACATACTTACATATAATACATATATACATACAATATATAAATATATATATATACATTTATAATATATATATATATATAATATATATATATATATATATATATATATATATATATATATATACATATATACATATATATATATATAAATATATATATATATATATAAATGCATATATAATATATATAAATAGAATATATATATATATATATATATATATATATATATATATATATATATATATATATATATATATATATATATATATATATATATATACCCACACACACGCACGATGAAAAAAATAGTCCCGGACGATTGTGTATTAAAAGTTGTTAAGGATTAAATATACGCAAATAATTGGGGGGAGGGAATAGTGTTGACAATTAATGAAGAGAAATGTCAAAGACTAAAATAGAACATAAAATAAAAGAGGTCAAACAAAGGAGTCAATGCTCGAAAGTATTTGATTTCCGTGTTGACAGAATGAGTTTTAAGAATTGTTGCATGTGAAGGATGGAAGAAAGATCTTTTAATAACACGAGGAGAAGAGATTACTTTAAATTTAAGAATGCTTATATAAGTAACTATAAAGGATTTAAGGGGTAATTTAGAGCTTAAAAACATAAATAAACCAGGGTATCAGGAAAAGAATGGACATGCTGCGGTAGCATGATAAATATGAAAGTGTGATTTATCGTTGATTAATCTGCATATAGTATTCCCTTTAGATGCTTTTATATATATATATATATATATATATATATATATATATATATATATATATATATATATATATATATATATATATATATATATATACATGTATATATACATACATATATACATATGTGTATATATATATATATATATATATATATATATATATATATATATATATATATGTATATATATATATATATATATATATATATATATATATATATGTATAAAACAGAAGTGTTTCATAACTGATTCTAGGTAGAGATAATCAATTGTAAGAAGGATCAACACGTAGCAATAATCAGTATCCAGCAAATGTACATAGTTGAATTCTAATTGTGGAAATAATACAGATGCCAGGAGTAAAAGGGATACAGTGCGAGTATCAAGATGTGTATAACTAAACAGTTGTATGAAAGATATAACATATGTTGAAGGGGAAATGCAGTATGTGGAATACATGGATAAAAAGACAACTTAAAGGGCAATATGAAGGATACTGAAGCAGCAGGCAGCTCTTGAGAGTACGTAAAAGTTTCATGATAGATAAAATGCATCATTCAAAATATACATGAAATGTGGGTCTCAGAAAATGATGTGGTATGTCACAATGGATATTAATATTCAGACTAAACAATTCTTCAATATTTTCATACACTCTCCTAATTTCCCACCAACATATTTTGGCTACAACCTCTATTTTTACTATGCCACTTATCCTGTTATTCCCTCCTCTCATCCTATCAGTGCCCATTACCTTCACTTCCAAATATTTTAACAAATCATCTACTTCCACTACTTCAAATTTATCTCTACTTACAGTGCTATATCTTTCGAAAATCTATTAATTATTTTTGCTCAATCATTTACACTATTTTCCTTAAAACGCCTTTAAAAGCTTTCAATATCGTAAGCAAAATATCTTTGCTACTCCCAATCAAACATCAGCTATTCTACAATCCAACCAATGTCTCTTTTTTTCTAGTAATTACACCTATATCTAATGACTTTCCAGACTAATCACATCACCCTCTCAATTTACATATCGAACACAGAAGTGAACAGCATTATTTAACTCAAACCCACTTTTATATCTAGGAAATCCCCCTTCATATGCAAGTTTTGATACAAGCTACGTTATTGTTTAAAACTTTTTAGGTACTTAAACTTTAACGCTCTCTGCCTCTTTCCTTCATTGCAAATCAATTCCACAACTGTACAGCAACATTACCTCGATCAATTCCCGGTGTCTTTCAATTGTCGACCTCCTTACATACTCAACAATCCATATCATTATTATTACAAGCTAAGCTACAACCATAGTTGAAAAAGTAGGATACTACAGTATAAGCCCATGGACTCCAACATGGAAAAATAGCCTTACGAAGAAAAGAAACTAGGAAATAAATAAATTACATAACTGGTAATGAACAATCAAAATAAAATATTTCAAAAACAGTAACAACTTTATATTAGATCTTTCATATATAAACTATGAAATCCTAAAAAAAAAAAAAAATACTGGAAGAGGTATAAGATGGATTAGTGTGCCCGAGTGTACCCTCAAGTAAGAGAACTCTACCCCAAAACAGTGGAAGACCATGGTAGAGAGGCTATGGTACTACCCAAGATTAGAGAAGAATGGTTTGATTTTGGAGTGTCGTCCTAGAAGAGTTGCTTACCACAACTAAAGTCTCTTCTACCATTACCAATAGGAAAGTAGCCACTGAACAATTACAGTACAGTAGTTAACCCATTGACCGAAGAAAAGTTGTTTGGTGATTTCAGTGTTGTTAGGTGCATGGGGACAGAGGAGAATGTGGAAAGAATAAGCCAAACTATTCGGTGTATGTGTAGGCAATGGAAAAATGAGCAGTAACCAGGGAGAGATCCAATGTAGCATTGACTGGATAGTCCAAGGACCCATTGACTCTCTAGCGGTAGTATCTCAACGGGTGGCTGGTGCCCTAGCCAACCTACAACCCCCCCCCCTCTCTCTCTCTCTCTCTCTCTCTCTCTCTCTCTCTATATATATATATATATATATATATATATATATATATATATATATATATATATATATATATATATATATATATATATATATATATATACATCATCATCATCTCTTTCTACGTCTCTGTTAGATTTCGCCAGTCGTCTCTATCTTGAGCATTAAATACTTTTCCATAGTCCTCGGCCATATAGGCCTGGGACTTCCAACTCTTCTAGTGCCTTGTGAAGCACAGTTGAACGTTTGGTGAACTAATCTCTCTTGGGGAGTGAAGAGCATGCCCAAATCCTCTCCATCTACCCCTCATCGTGAT
>NC_090731.1:134113057-134135557 GCF_036898095.1 Palaemon carinicauda
AATAAATATGGATAGTATTCATAAAAAGTAAAACAGATAATGACTAAATATATTCAAATGAAATAAAAGTTACAGAATTTTTACAAAACGAATTTTTCCTTGATTTACTAGTGCAGGCTATATTTTTTCTTAAACTTTGATACTTTAATGGGTGCAGGGTGAGTTTTGGGGAATTTATCACAAATGCATGTGCAAATTTTTAAGTTTTGATGGAATTTTTCCATAAATTTGTGAATGAAAGCACACTATTATTTGATTTATTCAGGTTTTGTGGGAGTTTTCCTTAAATTAATAAAAATTACTCTTTTGTGTGGAACCAAAACTTGAAGCAGCACCACTGCGTTCTGTGATGTTTTTATCATGACAGATTCAATCCTTGGTAACGTAATCACTGACTCACAGGAAAGCTAATTTTATTTTTCATTTAGTTGGTCTCATCGTGGTTTGCATATGATTTCCTTCATATATCTTACATTTTACATACTGCCCTCCAATGTAAAGATTTCCTTATTCAGTCAACTTACAAGTGTTCTGCAAGAGGAGGCATTGTAGTCCGAACGGGGCAAAGTTCTTAATTCACTATTCATCTACGCAAGGTGACTTGGGTTAAGTCAGGCCAGTTTTGCTTGACTAAAGAAATAAGAAATTACAGGAAGTGTTTCCGTGACGACTTTTGGGGCTTGAAACTCTAAAGTGGTTTTCATAACTCAAACCCATCTTTTTTAATAAGCTATTTACTTCCCTCTGGGAACAATGTATTTGGGCATTCTTTATGTTAAATATATTTACCTAGTATAGCACACCTAACCTGTACAGAGGGGGAAGCTAAGAAGTGTATTTGCTACCCTTGCAAAGTTAACAAAACATGCTAAAAGATGAATACTGTGTTATTAAAAGTGTTTCTTTTCTTTTCTAAACTTGAATTTTTCGTTTTGCTATACTGAATACATGATACATAATTACGCATTTTAAGCGCATAAACTATATAAGTAGCTGTTATGAATTTTGTTTTAGTAATTTCATGTCTGTTGCATCTCCTTTCTTTAAGTGCATCTCGAATAGTTTAATTTTAGCATAACAAACCGGTCCTTACAGCGTCCCTTTTAGTCTTCATCGGCATTGCTTTCAAGCCTTCTACTTTACCTCCATTCTTGTTAATTTTATGTGCTAACCTAAAAGACCGACATCAGCAGCCACATTAGCATCCATAAATTTAAGATATATACCCGTAACCATAAATCACATCTTTTGCCATTTAATACTTCTTAAATATGCGACTATTTTAACGTCTTTAGTATTTCTTAACATTTTTTAGAATACTATTCACTATCAAAATATCTGCAAACCAGTAGAATGGTCATTCTTTCAGCTTACAGAACGGCAACAATTACAAATACGAATCTGGAGGGGTAAAAAGAAACTTTGAAGGTATGAAGGCTGCAGCAGACGCATTTTTAGTATGGATAAAGGAAAAAATTCAACATGAAGACTAACTAGAGACACATTTGAAGGTGCAAAGCGAACTCCACAATAAGTAAACTTGAGAAAGAAAAAAAAAAAAAAAAAAAAAAAAAAAAAAAAAAAAAAAAAAAAAAAAAGAGAGAGAAAAGGATCCCTGGAGAAGCACTTCCTGATGAAACACTTGAATAATGCTGATAAGGCTTATGATGTTGAGGTGCAAATTTTTTTGACCAGATGAAGTGTTAATACAATGTAGTTTAAGTCATTCGAAGAGTCAAGTAAGTGTTTAATTGGATTTGACAGTAGGGCTACAATTGAAAACTAAAAAAACTACCAATGGAAGATTATATGGTTAAAGGTAAAGAGACGTGCTAATCATGACAGTAGTTGTTTTAAAGAAGCGACCATTAGCAACTGCTCATATTGTAAAAATTGCCCATGTGTTGTGATCAACTAATATGTAGACATAACTTATTAAATGGTCCATATCATGTTATAGTTTTAGCATGTACATGTAAGCTTTTGCTCACTTTACAAGTTACACATATTTCAGATGCAGTATTGGAATTATATTTTCATTATTATGACAATATGTTCATTCAATAACTGCAGTCAAAATATTTTGAGTCATGCACCAATGTGTTTGATTACATACCAATAATACAGGCCTATGGCATAGTAATATTAGTGTACATTATAGCAGTTTATCCCCCCCCCCTTATAAATACATGCAAACCACTTTAATTTTCACAATTTTTTCCGGGCGGCTTAGAGCAACCCCCCCCCCCCCCACCAACCCCAATTAAACAGACTTGTTTCGCTTGCCAAGAGGGCTGCTTCAAACGCAAAACTCCAAGACAGATTTTCAGTCTAAAATGTTCTCCCCTCGTAGAGTCTATGAGAATTATATTGCTATAACAGGGAAAAACCTTTACCCTACTCTAATCAATCACATAATTCAGAATTGTGCGACTGTGAAATTAATACATTTTGACACTTAGTCTTCTCACGCGAGTCCTTTGCCAGTCTTAAAAAATATTGTTATTCATGTAACTAACGCGCTTTCATACCATTCCTGTTGTCTCTCCTAAATATACCAATATATATGTGATTAAGTGACATGAAGAATTAAATGGACCATTCTGAATTTCTTTTAATTTCGAATTCAAGTTTTCTATCATGATATCTCTGGTGTATGGCTTTCGATCTAGCTCCACCGTTGCCTAAGCACATAAAATTAGTCTCAATGTTCTCAACAGAAGATTAAAGAAACATGTCCTCCTTTAATTCGGTGGTTAACGTTTTACGATATTTCATCGACATATTCCACTGAAGAACATAAGATGGAAAAAATGGAGGTCATGGACATCTTCTGGAACTTGCTTAGAAGAAATATTCCTTCATAATTGTCACGGTAGTATTAGTTACATGAAGAAAAAAAAAGGAAAATTATTTTGAACATTAAAGGATGGTAGAGTAGTTAATGCACTACTGATGCTAAACCAAAGTTCATTGCTGATTGTCAACAATATGAATTAGACTGTGTATTCTTCCCTGCTCTACGCATGGTTTGGATAGGTGGATAGATTTATGAATTTGACCCATATGACTCGAAACGAGGCCAAGGATACCATTAAGAGCTCAGGTGCAATGAGGGAAAGCCTCTAGGCACCACTGCGAAGAAAAAGTGAACAAGGTTGGAGAGCATGGTTTGAGTTGTTCTTTGACAATCGACTTTCCTAACTATATCAGTAATTTTGTAAAATATTTTTTACCTCGAAAAATATGGTGATATATCTGATGATACAATCCTCTTGCTAAAAGATTTATCTGATTTAAATTTATTTTCTTCAGATTCGAATGGACCATTAAGATTCATAGAGATGTAAAACTCAAAAATATAAATAACGAAAACTCATAAACGAATGGTAATTATAAATAAGTTATACGAGTTGGTTAAAACTTGTTAACCCACCAATCCTATTACACCAATTATCACCTCTATCTGGTCCCTGATTAACAAATTATCGAAAGAGATTGTTGAAACTTTCTCCTGTAATGGGCAAAATTAAGCATTTATAACAATGATCTCTAATACATTATCTTTAGAATTTGAGTTTAATGAAAGATTGAAAAAAGCAAACCAGACAATGGCTAGGTTAAGTAAAATTTGGAAATCAAATCGCCTGAAATTACATATAAAAATCTGGCTATATATCAGTTTAGTGAGATCTGTGTTACTGTATGGACATGAGTCGTGGGATGTCAATGAAACAAAATCCAACAGATTTTGCAGATTTGAGAACAAACCCCTAAGAAGGATATTGGGAGTTAAATGGTAGGACAGGATTAGAAATGAAACTGTAAGAGGGATTACTCGAGTACAACATGTGAGAGAGCTCATAGTGAGGGATAGACTGAGATGGTTTGGGCATGCTCTTCGTACTCCCCAAGACAGATTAGTCACCAAACTTTCAACTGGGCTCCACAAGGCACAAGAAGAGTTGAAAGATAAAGACCTACATGACTATGAAACGTGAAGCAAGAGATGAGTAAAGTACTGATTTAAAAGCTCAAGATAGAGACGACTGGCGAAATTTAACAGTGGCCCTTTAAGTCAATAGGCGTAGGAGAAGATGATGATGACCTCTAACATAGAATTAATATCTAATAAAACATAGAATTAATATCTAATAGAAAACTAAATTGCAAAAGTATTGATTAAACTTCAAAAGAATTAGATTTGATGTTGCATATCAATTAAAAGATGTATCTATAGAGGACGTGTTTGAGTATTTTCAGAATTTTTAGATTATATTTATTAACTTTTAGTGGCTAGTAAAATGTTTGAATTGCATAAGCTTCATATTTCTGATTAAAGTTTTACTTTTGACGCCAAATTTTATGCAGAAAAATTTGATATGTCAGTGGAAAATCTTCCTCCTGTTATAAGTATTTCAAATGTGGATTTTTACCTAGTCTTTTACCATCTGATGTCCTTTAGTTTAGATATGTAGAGGATATCTTTTGCAATGGGCCTATAACCGAAAATTTAAACATATTTCCATTACAATAATATACATGGCTTACATTCCATTAATTTTACCTATGAACAGGAAAACTATTTTTCCTTCCATTCTTAGATGTGTATGTGCACCGTATTCCTAACGCTTTCAAATTTTATGCTTTTAGAAAACATAAGTTTACGTTTATTTATTATCATTAAAATAATGGCAAAAAAAAAAAAAAAAAAACTTACGAACGTTTTCAAAGTGTTGAAACACTTTCAGCATATCAGAGAAACTTAAAATGCCCTCACTATTTTCAATGATGAGTATTGCAAAAAGCAAAATGATTGTATTCGATCGGTCACTACCAGAAAGCATTTTAACCTTGAAGATGTGTTTGTTTTACCATAAAAAAATACTATTTTTAAGAAATTTTTCACATTTTTGTAAGAGATGCTCTATTACTTTTGTGTTTAAATTTTCAAATAATTTTTTAAAGTTTCTCATAACTACATATACAAGACTCCTACAGGAACAGCAACACATTTTACTCATAACACTGGCAAACGACTTTAAAGTAAACACCAGAAACAGTATGAAAGAAGTTCAAATGTCGAATGCTTTATTTCTATAAATATACAATAACTAATCCTGGTATTAATTGGAATAGGGATTTTTTTTCTTTATACTGTAGCCCTATAACGGCTTTCATTAATCATCAGAAAGGCTTAATGAATCTAAGTTAAGAGATGTATCAACTTGACGTATGTGCTTAAGAGATTTTTTTTAATACTATGTGGAATCCGCTGTTGAGGCAATCTACACCTTTTCATTGGTTCTTAACTTTTTTTGTCCTGACTATAAAAATCGTTGTTGTAAATGTTATTTTTATTCCATCTAGTAAATTTACTTTTTAACTCACTTCTAAAACTGTTACTATTGCATCTGAAGAGGAGTTGAAATAAAATGATAGCGCTCAGCCCTTTCATTGCTTTCCTGTTCATCATCATCATAGTCGGCCCTTTCTAGCCTACTGCAGAACTAAGGCCTCAGAAGTGTCCTTCCACTTTCGTCTGTTTATGGCCTTTGTATGCCAGCCACACCTGCAAAATTTTAGTTCGTCAATCTATATTCTTCTCTTCCTTCCCCTACTTCTTTGGCAATCTCTATTGACCCATTTTGTTATTCTAAATATCCATCTATTATCTGTCCTTCTCATTATACGTCTCACTATATTTCTTTTACTTACATGTTAGAATATCCTTTACTTTAGGTTGCTTTAACTTGCATGTTGCTCTTTTTCTCTCTCTTAGTGTCATTCCCATCATTATTCTTTCCATAGCTCTTTGAGTTGTAACTTGCTTATGTTCTAAGGCTTGAGTAAGGCTCCAAGTTTCTGATGCATAGGTTAAAACTGGTAGGACCATTTCATTAAATACATTTCTTTTTACAGAATGTGGCATTTTACATTTTATTATCTCATTTTGTTCACCAAAAGCTCTCTATCACATGCTTATCCTTCATTTAATTTCGGTCTCGTGTCCTGGGGAAACACTTACTATCTTTTCTAGTACATATATTCATTAACAATCTCCAAGAGGTTCATTGATAACTCTCATTTGTTGTCTCTGCATTTTCATTAAACATTTTCTAAGTTTTACTCGTGTCTATTTTCAGTCCTACATTTCGGCTTTCTCTATTTAAGTCTTCAATTTTTTGCAATTCTTCCCATGATTCACTAAATATCACCATGTCAACTCCAAATTTCGAGTTGTTAAGGTTTTTCCCAATAATGTCAATTCCTACATTTCCCAATCTAAATTTTTAAAAACTTCTAGGCCTGCTGTGAATAATTTATGAGATGGGGTCTCCCTGTCTATGGCTTTTCTCAAACTAAATTTTCTCACTCTACAGTATACAGTATATATTGGAACTTTCTCACTATCTACAGTACATATAGTTTTAAGATTCCTTTACTTCCCGTATAAATATCTTCATATGCTATAACACAATATTCATCCATTTCTTGTCTTTGAAGGGATTTCATTACTGCTGAAATTTGACAGTTTCAGAAGCTTTCTGATAAGTCTGTAATTGCTATACATAGTGGTATGTCATACTCTATAGGTTTTCTTATTAGCTGATTTATTACATTGATATGACCAGTTGTTGAATATCTGTTTCTAATTAACCTTCAAGTCTAGCAGTCTTCCTATGCATACTGTGTATACACCAACATTTTAAACCTTACAGTACAGGGGATGATGCTAAAAAGTGTTACCAATACATGCCAGTTCTCAGTGTAGCAAAGCCTCAAGATATTAAGGCTGCTGGCGTCTGGGTTTCCAAGGTGGTCATCTTTACAATTACGGACTAGATTCAGCATTGCTTAACTTCGATAATCGAACTACCATCTTCAAAACGATATTGTTACAGCTGCTTCTTGGCATGAAAGGTTCTCTTGGAAACTACAAAGGAGGCATTTAATTCTATGATGATCAAGGTAACAATAACATCATCCAAAATTACATTACGTCGATAGGAATAACGTTAATAATAGAAAATAATCAAATAAAGAGAAACCATTCGAAAATGGTGACTGAATGTTGTTCTTTGACGACTAAAGAATACCAAGTGTAAACTTATTCCTTGATCATGCGACTGATAACATCAAGCATAAACAGAAAGTGAGATGTGAATAACAAGTTCATTATCCATTCCTTTCTGGCAACCACAGGGCTGATGTCATTCTGCATATGACAAAAATAAACTGCAATAAGAATATAGTTCCTCGAAATTCTTCGGCGCCTTCAACTGTTGCTCTTGTCTGGATTATTATCCTTCATCATAGACCCTATTATTCGCAATGAAACTGAACCTGCAAGCAGTCCCTTTGAAGAAAGCAAGTCCACTAACTGCTTAGTGTTGAAGTCTTGTCACGCTTTCACAGGAGTAACACTTGATCGGCCAAACGTGGCTGAAATCTCATTAAAGACCAGTCGGAATCCTTTATTCTGTTTCAACACATGCTTGCACACTCACTCCTATAATAGGTGACAAACTCAGAGATAATACAGTACCACTACACTAGAGGCAAGGTTTTATTTTTTCTAACCATGAAAAAAAAATCTCCATGATAACTCCTTCCCATTTCTCACCCTTCTGACCACCCGCAGTTTAACCACGCCTACGCCCATCAACCACTAAGCCCTCCAGAACTCATTCACCCGTTAGCTTATCAGGCAGGGTCGAAGGGATAACGGAACCAGACAACGCACCATAAAGTGGATATGCCCTTATTCTTTACTACAACCAGCGATTCGTTTTCAAGCATCAACCACCATTTTCCGAAAAAAAAAAAAAATGAATAAAGGTAAGAAGCTAACGGTACGCGCATGGCACAAGACACTGAATATGACAGGTGGTGAACTTGAAGCAAACAATAATACTAAAAAAAATAGTATTGATTATTGCAGATACTTTATTTCTGTCGAAAGCCAGAAACAAATTTAATACGTACAAGAAAGAAAAATAAATATAGACAATATCCATTTTCATCCTAAAAAAATATTTGAAAGAACGCATGGAAACGAAATACATTAAATAAACCTGAAAGATAGAAATTAAAAGTATATGAAATTATAACCTAGCAGTAATTGGCGAAGAAATTAGATAAAAATGAAAAGCTGATGAAACTGGAAAAAAAATATATAACGGCAGAAATTAATAACTGATATAATCAAGCTTCATAAACACTGTAAGAGTTGATTAAATCAAATTAATAAACTGAAGACCGTAAACTGAGAAAGACAGAACAGAAGCTATTAAAACAAAAACCAGGGTTCCATGAAAGGGCGTCTGAAAATAAGTTGGCGCTCGCACAAAGCCTGCTGCATGTGCCAGGCAATACTGTAGTTATCTATGCAATATCCTACATTCTCAAGTAAAGATTGGGCACACTACTTGTACTAAATGGTGTTTCCTGAAAGGAGAAAACAAAACGAAAAGTCCACTTAAAAGAATAAAACAGTCCAACATTGGTCAAAGCAAAATCAAATTCCACCTACCTTAAGCCCCTCTCTCTCTCTCTCTCTCTCTCTCTCTCTCTCTCTCTCTCTCTCTCTCTCTCTCTCTCTCTCTCTCTCTCTCTCTCTCTCTCTCTCATTTTGGGCAGTTGTTACCCAGTCATAAATCTCGCACTTACTCCCTACAAAGATGTTATTCCGGGGATACCATTTCCCGCTCTCCGGTTCGTCGCCTTTTTGACAAATGGCCCTCCGATTAGAACCATTCTCGAGGGAAAGATGTATAAATATATACGCATTTCTCGCCGGGGCAATAAAAAGACCATTCAAGTAAACCTTCTTATTATTTGTATCCTTATAGATAGAGGATAGGGCCTCGCACTGACCACTGCTTCTCTCAAGAAGAGGTGGTACCCCCCCCCCCCTCCTTCATTTCACATGAGAAGAAAATAAACATTTTATTGCCTTTTCACATAAAACATCATCATAAAAAAACAAAATAAAACGAGATAAAATTAATATTGTCTGCCTGCTTTACAACTAACTCATCCCATGATTTAAGTATACATTTCAGCTATCTACGTTTTTGATAATGCCATAACTGACATTTACATTAATTGAAGATCATTTTATCAAATTTTATCAAAATACTACATTACGGAAATGAAAATACTAGTGTTCTACAATGTTCATCATAGATATAAACGAAAATGGGAGCCCAAAACTGTAAACGCTCATACAAAACATTATTACATTTTTTCTAATATTTCTACAAACAAAATATCATAAAACATTCTTAACCATTATTACAAGTGTTTCATACACACTTTCAAAATGCGTCATAAAATGTTCATTATTTACGTTCAAAATGCCGCATCAAATGTTCATTATTTACGTTCAAAATGCGTCATAAAATGTTCATTATATATGTTCGATGCATCATAAAATTTCCATTATTTACGTTCAAAATGCCTCATAAACTATTCATTATTTACGTTCAAAATGCGTCATAAAATGTTTATTGTTTACTTTAGAGAAATTCTTCATGTCGTATTACAACTCAATGCCTTTCAAGTGTTCTTCGGCATCATTTAAAACTATTTTCTGTACGGAATCACTTGAAAATCTTGAAGGCATTTCACATAAACCTAAAGTGCGGAGAGATCATTTGATTTGCGTAATTTGAGTCCTACGAGTCGGAAATGGGGCTACGGAGGCCATTCACCTTCAAGGTGTAAGGGGGACAGACCCGGCAGTTGCACTAGCAAATAAACGTTACAAATTAGACAGCAATGTGAAGGAAAAATAGCTGGGTCAAAGGTAATGTAGAAAGCTATAAAGTGGTTCAATGGGGGGGGGGGAAGGGTGTTGCAAGAATCCTTAGTGATGAAAGAGTCAATGAGTGTGGTAAAGATTTCACCAATCGAAAAATATAGGTTGTGGCCAAGTTTGAAAGCTCAAACTAAAGTTCCGTAGAAAATTGTAATTTCACAATGTATCTATCTTCTTAACGGGACCCGACTTAGCAAAAATATAAATCAATTGGTGTAATTCAGGAAATTCGAAATAAAAAATGACTTGTCTCATCCCCCTCCGAGAATAAACTAACGGTACACCGCAGTCTTATGAGAAACCAATGACTCTACCTCCGGATACCTTTATCACCTTATGACCTTCGCCATTACGTGAAATGATCTCGAAATCCTATACGGACGAGAAAAAATGTAAACAAATAGTTGTCGAAACTTTCCCGCGTTAATCCACAAAACTTCCCGCCAAGTGGTCAAGAGAAAATGGGCGGGAAACAGTCGATCTCGGTGCCTCTGGTCACTCGAACTGATGTCCGGCAATTTTTCCACTTCAAGAAGACAAAAGTAAAAATGTACGCTATGGTCCGCCAAGGCTGGCTGGTTCATCCAGATTTTATCTAGAGTTCCGTGATATACAATCGGCTGTATTTCCCATAATTTTCTTTGTGTAAAATATTTAAGTTACACTCACAAGAAAAGGATACCCTCTATACTAAACTATAATCTTGTTTTTACATTCATCGAAAACTCAGCTAAAGAATAAACATCTTTGCTGTTTTTAATACTACATATCAAAAAGTATAAAAGATAGAAATAGTTGTATATTAACTGAAGTCAGAATATATAATTTCTTATTACACATACATGCAGACAGTGATTTTACGAATAAGTAATACAGTAGACAGCTTTTGTTAACCAAGCAGAAATTATATTCGTTTCCTATCCAATAACATTCCAAGAAAAACTTGGAGTTGACTTAGAATATGAAACGATAACAACCAAACTCATAACATTAACTAATTTTCAAAATACTACGCCAAAAACAGATGGTAAATTGTTAGTCATACTTTCAAGCTTTCTAAAAATTAGTATCGATTATAACAACGAAATTAAACCAACATATCCGTGGCCTACAAAAGCAGATTTCTTAATAATAGAAAATCTATCATTTTAAAAACATATATGACTATAACATACACCAGAACGATTACTTCTCTTGAGCTTAGAGTAGCCCTACTGTCACTGAAAAGACGAACTGCATATTTTAGTTCCAGTTTCTGAGCTTCTGTATAACAACCAGGTCCACTTATACGCGAAATAGCTAACCTTGCTACGATCTTTTCAGTCATATCAGAATACTGTAATATATTATCAAGCTCCTACCTGGTGTTTCTTTACTGAACCTCTTCGAAAGACTTACCACCCAGTGCTTGTGCTTTACCTGAATTAAATGGGCTTATTAAAATCGGGTGGTGTCCGAAAACACATTCATAGCAAGCTCGTCGCCAACTTCAGTAAGACGTTCTTCTTAATATTAATGAATAACGTGTACACTGATGAAACGTACAGAAGGTATTTTTCAGAGCTTGATTACAGAAATACCTTAAACAACCATAGATAAAGTCTAAAACCATATTACTCTTAAATCCTAAACGGATCACTTCAAAATCAACCAGATGAAATTTTATATGGCTTTTGCTTTACTTTAGCTTACAGCTAAGTACATATTTTTTTCCAAAAATAAACATACATTTAAATGTAAAGTAACTTTTATTAAAAGTATATACCTTTACATTTTCATTGCATTTTATATTTTATCAATTAAACTATCTAGCCGTTAAAGATTGTATAATGACTATGGCTATGAATACGGTTTAAAACTAATTACTCTGAGGGAAAATGGCTTCAAACAAAAACAGGACACTCAAAAAGGGTGTCCGAGTTTACAACAGGATATTCATATATCTAACTAATTTCACATTTTAATAAGAAGAAAATACGACCAATTCAAAGCTAAAATAAAAAAATAGTGCAGCGATGGAGGTAAGAACGGAACACTCCAAGTGTGCCGTACAATAAAACATGCCTTACCCTATCCCGTTATTACGTGCCTAAAGTGGTACTTCTCCATAGAAAACAAAACCCTTACTGCTTCAAATAAAAAAAACGCCACCATACGAAATTAAAAGTAAATGGGATTGCGGTATCAGTACAAGACCCTGCCCGCTGAGTACTGCGGTTAAAAACTTTTAGGCTGTACAAGGGTATGCAGTGAGAGAGAGAGAGAGAGAGAGAGAGAGAGAGAGAGAGAGAGAGAGAGAGAGAGAGAGAGAGAATTACCAGTAGATCTGTTCTACCCATACAGAGTTGTTATTACCTCTTTAGACCCTCCATTGTAAGGGCTGTTAAATAACTTATTACAGTTACTGAAAACATTGATGTTAGATCTTATTTTGAAATAAAATACAAGATACCAGAGCTAATTGCATTGCTCCCTATATTAGGGTTACTGAAATAGCCACAGGCATTATATCTTGGTTCATCTAATAGGATACCCTAGAAATTACTAGTCTAAGGGTTAATTCATGGTGGTTGAGATACACAGAGATAAACAGTTCCACAGATTAAAGAATGTGAGGGCAGAAGATAATACACATGCAATCTTTGTTGTGTTATGATACAGCACAAGTTGAGGTAGAAAGAATCTGACACTAGTTCTATGGTTGTGGTGTAATTTGAAGAAAATATTTTTGTAGTTTTAGGGAGCATGTTGGAAGATTTGAAACAAGGTCCTCTTCAAATTCGAAGAAGTATAGCCTTTCATGGCGTTTATGCCTATACTGAATACTTCACTTTATTGCATTCAGCCCATCAAAGTACAAGGTCACGAAAGTTGTCAACCTTCTTTGTGATATTACATATTACGACTTCTAGTCTATCTACTTGGCTACAATCTGTTGTGTTTGGAGATCATATTGGTGAGCAATATTCTGTAATTGATCTCATCAGTGTCACCCAGAACATGCGCATAGTGTTGGTATCTCTGAATATATTTCAAGTATCACCATGATGCTATGGGTCTCTCCCTCTGGGTAGACCAAGGTCTATAAGGAGTAGACCATGTTTAGTCGTCAAAGATGATGACCACTAGATCCGGTACTTTGTTAAAGTGACAATCCTATTAAGATTAAGATGATTATTAAGATTTCTTACTTTGTGACGAAAGTAAATGTGATGGAAGTTGTTCCAACTAATTAAAGGCTTTTTTTTTTTTTATTAAATTTGAAACTTTAAATTTTAAACTTTTCACGCGAGTCAAAGAAGGCCTAGCCATGGGGTCCTAACAAGTTTTGCAGGACGTTATCAATATCACTAAATATCATTATGAAGAGAATTGGACTCAGGGTTTGACATATGATGATTTAAATAGTTCTCTTTCATCTGATACTTGAAGCATTGGATTTGAGAGGTACCTGCATAACCAGGCACACGTGTTTCATTGAACTTGTTGAATAGTATACAATTATCTACTTAAAGATAAATATTGTCTATTTTGTTACCCATTTCTAGGATTCTAATTATTGACCTGTTTGGTTTAGTACCTGTGACACACTGTTTAAAGCCATACTGATGACTGCATCTTTTCTTAAAATCTTCTCAAAAGATCTTCATAAGACAAGACAGTATGAATTTCAAAGATAGATTTCACTGTTTCTTATGACGGGTAAGTTCAAAAATCTATGCAATGTCCTTATTGTCAGTAATCACCGCGTCTGGAGACATAGGTTTTTTGGCAACGAGATTCTGGTATTTAAAAACTGAAATCAAATAAGAAACTATTAACACTAAAGTTGAAGAACGTAATTGGATACTCTAGTTGGTGATTTGGGTCAGGAAGCAAATACATGTGTATTCTGATGGGCAAATTCACATTAGTTCTGTTGATGCGATTATGAATCCATTTTACTTTAAAGGGACTAATAAGACTTTCCTTTTGGTTTTGAGCATGTACCTCTACCACCTTACTTTCCTCGGCTTAGTTTTCAGCTTCAAGAGAATGCATCATTCCTACATCTATTAGCAGGATATCAGCTGTTAATCTAAGGACTCAGAGTTTATAGTTTTCTCCTAAGTTGAATAAGCGCTCGTCATTCTCTTGGGCTATGGAGTTTGTCCTGTCTGGAGGTATCTAGAATCTAGGTTGTACAAATCTAGCACATCATACATCTTAACTGTAAATTTTTGAATAACTGGGTTATTTACATTAATTGCAGTTCATCTCTAACTGATCAGTGATAAGAACCTCTCAGATTGGAATTAAGTTATGAATTTGAGCCCTAGGGCCCATAAATGGGGCCTAGGAGGCCATCCAGTGTTCATGAGCCACAGGGGGAAAACCACGCCATTGCAGTTCGAAGTAAAAGTCGAGGGGTTGGACAAGATAGGAAGTAAGGAAGCGGGAATAAAAGTATAGTAATAGGCTAAAATGAATGTCCAGCCATGGGTCGTAAGAGCACTCCGAAGATTTTTAATTGATTCCTACAGTGCACACCTACAGGTGCCACTAACAACGAACCCCCCACCCCCTCAAAAAAAAGGGGGGAAATCCTTTATTTCAGCTGTCTGTCTTGTGGAGGTCTTACATCGACAAGGACTGGGTGGAGCCATTCTGGGAGGAGTAGTGGATGGTGTTTAACTGAGCATTAGATGCAGTGTCAAATGATATTAGGTAATACTTGGATAAATGAGTAAATGAGGCCTGCCTTTTGATGCTCTTTAGATAGTTATTATTATCTGTAAAAATTACATGAATGGTGTTTCCCTCATCCAACCGTTCAAACCTTTTTTCAAATACCACTTTTGTAGGGGATTCTGAATGTTTCATAGACTGTTTAGCATCAGTGTCTGGTACATCATCTTACGATGGGACACCTGCTAATTTCTATATTGCATTACTAAAAATTAAAATCACAGAGTACCATCGTATGTGGATCATGCGAATTTCATGAATTTTGTAGATATATAATTTAAGATGATGTTCTGGAGGGCTGCTCCAGCGGTGTCATGGTATAGATAATTGGGGTACTATGTGGTGACAATATCCTATTAAGATGGCAGGGCGTAGCTCGTTTATATAAATTCAAAAAAGAAAATAAGCATATTATCGCTTGCCTTTGATTTCTTATATACCTACTTTTTATGTCACCAGCAGAAAGCAAGCCTTCAATGTTTGCAAATGCAAAGGAGGGGAGAATTAGTTGTTCTTGATTACTGTTATCCTAGTTAATATATCTTATAGCACTGTCATGGAGTGTTGTGTTGCGTATACGCAAGTGATATAGAAGTAGGCAGGTAATTAAAAGGGGGTAAATGGGGTGGTGGGATGGATTGGGAAGGTGTCGCAACACGATAGGGTGGGAGGGACAAGGTCAAGTTGAAAGTGAATGTTGAAAAATTTTGAGGAGGCAAAAAGATGATGGCTCTAAAGTTGCCTTTCTTTTCAGGACTTAAGGAGGCGGTGGAGTTGAGAATGGAAAAAAGAGACTGTTTGAGTGAGGGGGGGCCGTGAAGGTGGAGATTGTGAGGGCCCTGAGTGAAGATGATGTGAAGGAGGAACGGTAAGAGGGAATCAGGAGTAATGGAATGTGGAGGAAAGTTCTATGAGAGAGAGAGAGAGAGAGAGAGAGAGAGAGAGAGAGAGAGAGAGAGAGAGTTTTCATCTAATTTCTTGTCTCTGGAGCGACTGCTACACAAGCGCCAAAATATGACACTTACCATAGGAACTAAAATTACAAATGCTTCTATTCCACAACGCAACTACAGAAAACACAATTCTAAATTGTATTTATCAAGAAATCATAATCTAAAATATTATGCAAAATACAAAAGGAAGAATATTTCTCAATTTAGGTAATTAGGAGTTTGATAGACACTTCAGTCTATTAGTGGCAAAAACCGCAATATAGATCGGCCAATTGAAAATATTACGAAAACCTACAGCCTGCCCCTCTCTCTCTCTCTCTCTCTCTCTCTCTCTCTCTCTCAACGGATACATACAGATACGTTGATAAAAAGACTCGAGCTGTTGAACCACTCGACCCAGAGTACGAAATATGCTAAACTTGGTGTTGTCCTTTCCGCCAAATAACTGAAGGGAAGTCACTTAACACATGTGTAATAATTCAACACCTAATGCATCTACAAGTGGCTATACAAACCCCCTTCGCCTCGCTGCCTTGGAACTTTTGCCTACTATCAGTTCTTCTATCACACGTGTAAACACATGACATATACCGAAGCCATTTGCAGTTTCACCTCTTCCACCACCAGTGTAAACAAACTTAAGCTAGATCTCTCTCTCTCTCTCTCTCTCTCTCTCTCTCTCTCTCTCGTGAAACATTTCTTCAGCTGCAATAGTGAAATCTAAAATAATAAAAACTGTATCTCATTCACACACTTTTCTATATACAGTATCCTTCAAAGCAGAAAATAAATATAAGAAGAAAGGTTCAAAGTGAAAATCTCCAAAACACTCTATATACTAGAGAGAAACAATGTTTATCCAATTATAGTTGTACCTTAGCTAATACTAATAATAATAACAACAACAACAACAACAACAACAATAATAATAATAATAATAATAATAATAATAATACTTATTTTCCAACAGAAAAGGCGACTTCAACGAATTTATCTAAATTGTATTAATATCACTTGTAAAGAAAACTGCATCAGTTATGATTTATAAAAGTTCATTTTCAAAGAAGCTCGCCTAGCGCTAACTGATAGAGCTGATTCGTCGTGGCATACAACTTATCAATGAAGTTAAAACTGTAGAAACGGATATAATAATGATTTTGCATAAGTTAAAAAAATCTAAGTATCTTATGATGGCCTCAGCAACCTCTGTAGCAGACAGCTCTTACGAGAGTTCTTTCAAAGACAAACTTAAGTTATTGAAGGTGCTTACATCGCCTACCGAACAATGATAATTCTTTCTAATCTGCTCATGAAAACGGTATGTCAATAACATAACAAACAACCATCGTCATTTCTATCTGGTACTGTATCTCACGAAAGAAAAAGCACGTTAAAACTAATGGCATTTCTAGTACTACGTTGTAGATGGTATAATCTGGGAAGATTTGAATGAAAAGGCTAGTCAAAATTATGACTTTTTTTATAAAGCATTCACAATGAGCTCTTTGAATCATAGTGCCAGAGAACATCAAATAAAGTATATGGAATTCAATAGACAAGCAATTTTTGTCTAATTAAGGTGTACGTTAGTTGCTGAACCTCAACTAAAACAATATTCAAAATGTCACAGAGTAAAAGAATAAAACATTTACTAAAAAGAGACAGCTCGCCAAAAATATTAAAATATTTTATCAAGATGTGTTTTTAATCTAATTGAAGAGATTAACCTACATCTTGAAAGAAGTTTCATGTAAAGAATTGTAAATAAAAAAAGCATGGGATATTTCTTACCCCTTCTCAAACGTCATGCAATCGTTTTTTTTTTTTTTTTTTTTATTCACGTGTCCTCTGTTCCATATGTAATTTCTGTTTTAGTACTTTTACAGGACTTTTCTTCATTTGTAACTAAGGCTCTTGTAAATTCCTATGGGCACCTTTTGTCAGCATTGTAACAATCAATCACGATTAGTTTCGTCCACGATATATGAAAATTGCTGATTTCTACCAGTGAACAGTATAAAAAAGGCGTTTAGATAATACAATTTAACATCAAAAATATTGTATTCGTTGAATGGATGATTTATGAAACTTAATTCAATTTTCTGGATAACTGCACCTAGGTTACATCGCATTTCTAGGACTATAGTACCGCAAAAATATATATCCATCGTCTAAACTCACTAGTTTCCTTAAGTTTTTATTTTGCTGGTGAGTTGCACTAAATAAACAAGGCTGAATATGAAGAAAACTCAGGTTGATCACATGGTATGTCAGATAAGCAGTCTGAATTGACTACCCACTAGACGCAAAGTTAGGTCCCAGAGACCATTTTGCAAGTCTTAAAGGTAGCTTAAAACCGTATTCAAGATTTTACTTTACCCTACTATATTAAATTTCGGTTAGGCTACGCTTTACAAAATTCAGAAATTAAACTTTTTATATTATTGTGAATATCCTTTAAAAGCGACCAAATTTTTAATACTTAATACTAACCTTCAAACCTACTCCAGCCTAGGGTAACTCTTATCAAACCGATTTGACGAGTTTGTTATCCATATAAAAATAATTAACGTACAAAGATTACATTTAATATTAAACTAAATGGTAACAAAACAAGTACGAATATAACGGAAAACATTCTAGACGCTTTTTCTGTTTAGCCGCAAACGAAATCTTAAAAAAAACCTGAATCTTGCCTTTAACGGTAAAGTATAATAAATAATAGCAAAATTCATACCATTAATGTTTCTGGAGTATTCTCAAATGCCAATAAAATATTTAGTCTTGCCATTTGAAAGTTACAATATCTACGATATCAAAGCTAACAAAACGTTTAGGTTCACTTATGCCAAGGGCAAATAGATTAACCAAGGGTTATTTCGCAACGCGAGAGAAACTTTGTGACATCCGCTAATCTATAATCTTGTACTTTTTCTACTATCTAACAGCCGGTGTTTACAGTACTCCTATGCTAAGCAGATGAGAATATGGCAATATTCAATCGATTATCATTTAAAAGGTGCTGCATTTATTCATCAACTCTTGAAACTGTCAATATTTCAATTTGCCAAAATCCTGTAACCAACAGAATCTACCGGTGGGGTTAAAAGATTAAAACGTCACCAAATTAACTATTCTTATTGCGGGAAAAGTTAGGTTCTAAAGTTGGATTATCATATTTTTTAAATATTCAATATAATGATGAATTGCCAAAACACATCTTAATTTGCTAAATATATCGACACATCAATCAGAGTAAAGAAATATAGGGCTAAAAGAAGGTAATTTATCATTAACTTAAATATATGATTAATATTTGTGTGTGTCTGTATGTATGTATATATATTATATATATATATATATATATATATATATATATATATATATATATATATATATATATATATATATATATATATATATATATATATATATATACATACAGTATAGGTATTAAATTCTAGTGATTTTGGGTCGTAAAAGCAACCAATATCCCCGACCTCAATAGGACATTTTTAATATTAGACAAGCAAGTATGTAAGGCGGCAATTAAACAGCTGCTGCCTATCACCCGTCATACGCATTACTCACCGGAAGAAATGAAAACGGGTAGAAATAAATCATAAGAGAGATGAAAAACTGTAACAAAGCTATAAAAAATAAAATTGGTGGATAGCATACAGTCTTAAAGAACATAGCAATGCATGGTTCTTCATAAATAATTCACATGGCATTCTCAAGGACAACTGCTATAAAAAATACCTTGTTTCATGGGGGTTACATAAGGAAAAGTTCGCAAACATTTAACGATCCATTTTAGCCCATTTAATCTGGCAAGGGTGAGAGGAATGGCAAATCATAGAAATGCCGGGCACAAATATATAATATTTACATTAAAAAAAATTCAATGGAGGCAGCAGGATTATACATGTAAAGGAACATGATGGGTATTTTTTCCTTCAGCAAATAACAAAGAAAGCTTAGATAAGATCATATATTAATATCTAGTCTTTAATCATACACACAACCAGACTCAATTGCTTGATAACCTTGGCGGCGAATTCAGAGCTATTTTCGGGACCAGGCGAGTGAGCCTTCTTGTTGCACAAACCAGAGAGGAAAATTGAAGCAGACACTTGGGATGAGGCTTTATCACTAGAACTTGCATATTTTTAGAATATATGATGTAAAGGACACTAATAAAACATCCCTTCCAAGATCAAGGTTTGCTGGAAAGTTTATAATAAAACAATAGTAAAACCAGTAAAGAAAGAGGTAAATCCAAAACGATGAAAATATAATAGTTCAAATACAAAATGCAATATATAAATTTATAATTTTGCTATTCAATCTGCATTTAAATAGTAGTTACAGTTGTAGTCCAATCATTAGATTTCACACACAAATAATCATATATATATAAATATATAAATATATATATATATATACATATATATATGTATATATTTATGTATATATATATATATATATATATATATATCCCCACAAGCCTTATGATTTAAAATAATTTTCGAAACCGCATTGCATTTGCTGAAGTTGCGAACGTTCTGTAAATGCCAACAGTGCCAAAAACTTACAAGTCAAGGGTCAAACAAGTACAGGACAGACAGCAATGTATTAATACTGTGTTAATAAAATAAATATGCTAATCTATATCTTTACATTTTTGCAGTCCAATCAAATGGGTTCCAACAAAAAATGAAGATAATTATAGAGTGAGTAGCAGTAAAGCTTAATCAAGCAGGATGTGTATGAGAGATATGGCAAGATAAAAAGACTCAATATCAAGATTATTACATAAAGAAAGTTATATCTCTGATTTGTAAAAGCTAACGATTATGTATAAACCTTAAATACATACAAAGCCATTCCCTACAAAAGCGTGAATGCCAATTTAGACTCATCAGACATCTAGACCTCTGGTGCCACTTATTTGCATGACAATAAACCCCATGATAGCTGAACACAAAACATGCACACGACGACGAGGAGGGGAGGCGAGGTGAGGAAAGGGGAGGGGAAGGGAGGGGATGGGAGGGGAGGGGAGGGAAGGGGATGGGATGGGAGGGGGGGAAGGGAGGAGAGTGAGGAGGTTAGAAATGAAGGCTCTCATGACTCCTATACCGCCTCTTCCTGTTGACTCAACGGTCTGAGGAACCAAATTAATTTACATTCCAAAAACAACTTCAATGATAAATGAAGAAATAGATCTACAGTACATTTCCACCGTATACAACTGACAAATTCATACAATTCCACTCAAGTACCCCAAACAAGCAAAAGCATACCAATATATGTCAAATATACTCGTCCATCATATAAATAAAACCAAAAAAATATAATGAATGTATGTAGCTATACATACAGTATACAAAATATAATTTCTTGGGAATAATCTTTTGTTATTTTGGCTTGTCAATATGGTCAATGATACTTTCACATACATATATTATCTAGCTATTCTATTATAACAGTTCCACACATAACGAATTGCCTAAACTATAGATGTTCAAGTAAACTATGTAATTTATGTAATTAATCTCAAGTCTTATAAGACTACTGGAGCATTTCTATCTTTTTTATCAATACCTCTTTGAGTTGTATCTAGCTTATGTTGTAAGGCTTTAGTAAGGCTCCAAGCTTCTGATGCAGAACTTAATAGTGGTACGGCCATCTGATTATATACTTTTCTTTCTGGAGAAAGTGTCATTTTACTTTTCATAATATTTTGTTTACCATAATCTCTTCATCCCATGCTTATCCTTTTTTAAATTTCAGCTTCATGTCCTGGGGTACATACACACATATGTATGTATGTGTATATATATATCAATATATATATATATATATATATATATATATATATATATATATATCTCCCCTATATACCCTACATAATAAAGAGCTAGTGCTTGGCTATATATGTGTGTATATATATATATATATATATATATATATATATATATATATATATATATATATATATGTGTGTATATATATATATATATATATATATATATATATATATATATATATATATATATATATATATATATATATATACACACACACACAAACAGACATCTGATCTTCACACATTTTGCCTTTCTCCTGTAGTAAAGTAAATGTTACAAAAAGTAAAACGGTTATAAAAATAAAAAGCAAGAAACTTGATAATACTGTGTAGCCTTTCAGACACATCACAACAGAAGAGCAAAAACAGGAAGGAATAAAGTATGGGTTTTTCCAAAGAATGGATTGTGGCAGCAATTACCTATTATAAAAAATAATCAATTGGGATAACCCATTTCAATGCTAGACTGTTTAATGCCCCCACATTCTGTACTGGATGCATTACAACATCAATAATAAACAAGCTTATGTGAATACTAAAATTTCCGTGCACAACAAATGAAAAATTATGGAAATAATTCCTTCAGATATGACAATTATGAGCCCGCAATTATCCAGTTGTAATACAATCAAATACATTCTTTTTCAAAAGAAGAAACATTTTGGGTCATCACTGAAAGATCTGAGATCAACACTGGGGTCTGGATAAAAGAGCGTTATAATCAACTGCGTAATGTTAAATAATTCCTCCCAATACGCTCTCAAGCCACCAACGGTTTAGTGTGTTTTTTGAAAAAGTTAATACCAGTAATTCCATCATCAAATCATAACATCTTACGAAACTAATTAATTACATAAAAGCAAGCGTGAGGATATCTTGAGCATAAACATCGGGAATTATATTTTAGATTTTCGCTCACAAAAAAAAAAAAAAAAAAAAAAAAATATTGAAATGACGAACAGGACGTAGGTTGAAATTTGATAGTTTCCCTCTTATCAATACGAACTTTTGACTGACGCAATGAACTATATTTGATTACGATACAATAGGCGTCGTCATATTTTTTTTCTTTGGCTATGCACGCATAAATATGGCACTGATACTTTTATTTATTCAAG
>NC_090731.1:134140557-134165557 GCF_036898095.1 Palaemon carinicauda
AAAATCATAAAATTCTCCTAGTCTTATTGGAAAAGGAATCAAATCCAGCATTACAGAAATTATCATCTCAGATATGTACTGTTTTTCTACGCCTAAAGAGACATATGTATATGTAAAATTTATATACATATACAAACTGTATACATATATTGGATCTTTTCTGTTTGATGGTCGCCACTAATTCTTGACCAAATTCTCATCATTAATACAGTTTTTAGTGCTGAATACCAATATGACATTTATTTTCACGAGAAATGAAAGATAGTTGTACAAAAAGAGGATTTATTGCGCACTACTTTTCAATGCGCATTAATCAAGCAATAGTAATTAACGGGCGTAACAATACAGTCAGTTGTTACGCGGTATGTTTGAGATAACAGTGGACGCGATGAATATTAACTACAACTTACAGTGGTTGTTTACCAACATTTTAACTGAAGAAGATGCAGTTAAATTTATTCAGAGATTCAATATAATAGAAAATGAGAAACTGTGTAAAAAGAAACATCAGATGATAATTAAAATGACAAATGAAAGTGTAAGGTGGATTTGTTACGAGAGAGCTTGTCATGAGAAAGTTTCAGTAAAGAAAAACACTTGGCTTGATGTCAGTTCCATTCCATTAAAGGAAATCATCCTCTTCTTTTATTCATGTGCAAAAGAGTATTCCAGCATTCAATTTTGTGAGGACGAATTGAAAATAAGTCACGCTACTACAGTTATTTCAACAATTACTTAAGAGAAGTAAGTTAACCTAACTTAACCTCCTAACCATTATCTCCTAACCAGGGGGGCGAACCCCCATTTAAATAAAAAATATTACTTAACCTTAATTAAACTAAACTAAACTAACCTAACTTACCAAACCTAACCTAACCTAACCTAACTTAACTTACCTAACATAGGCCTAGGAGGTGATTATCTTTACATTATCCCTAATCTCTTCAGGTATGTGCCTCATCTCTACTTGCCGTTAATACGCCTATCAGGGGACAGGGAATGACAGTTGAAATTGACGAGACTTGCTTCAGCAAAAGAAAATATGAAAAAGGAAGAATGCTGCCACAACAATGGGTATTCGGTGGTATTTGTAAGGAAACAAAGGAAGTCATTTTGTATGCCGTTGAAAAAAAGGGACGAAGAAACTCTTTTGGCCTGTATAAAAAAAAGATATAAAGTCAGGCAGTAAAATAATAAGTGACAAATGGGCTGCTTACAAAAACATAGAAAAACTAGAAGGCTACAACTATATTCACCATACAGTGAATCATTCAGAAAGTTTTGTGGATCCAATCAGTGGAGCGCACATGCAAGAAATCGAGAGTACATGGTACTCCTTAAAACATAGAAATAAAAAACACTGCGGTACTCACCGTCAAATGCTTGATTCATATCTGTGTGAATATATGAGGAGAAAGCGAAATAGAAATGAAGATTTGTTTGAAATAAATATTATTGAACATATCTCGGTTCCATGGTCAATGAATATTGTATTTGAATATTGTACTTTCCTCACATTAAATTTGCCTATTTGCAACTGTTTTTCTCGAACAAATGAATGTCATATTCGTATTCAGCACCAAAAACTGTACGAATGATAAAAATTTGGTTATAAATTAGTGGCGACCATCAAACAGAAAAGACCCTATATATTTACAAATATATACCTAATATCCCAATGTTTTATCATTTTTTTATTACCCAAAAGGATGCAGCCTACTACAGTTGAATAGCTAATAGATACATACTTTACAGCTAATGAGTTGTGGTGGCGATTGCCAGACTGCGGATCAAGTCCCGCTCAGACTCGTTAGTTCCTTTGGTCGCTGCATCCTCACCATCCTTGTGAACTAAGGAGAGGGGGGGGGGGTTGGGGGAGTCATAGATCTATCTGCTGAGTCATCAGCAGCCACTACCTGGTCGTCCTTGGTCCTAGCTTGGGTGGACAGGGGGATTTGGGTACTGATCATATTGTAATATGGTCAGTCTCTAGGGCATTGTTCTGCATGATAGGGCAATATCACTGTCCCTTTCCTCTGCCATTCATGAGCGGCCTTTAAATCTTTAAACCTTTAATGCCATACGGCATTTTCACAAACACACACGCACACACACATATATATATATATATATATATATATATATATATATATATATATATATATATATATATATATATATATATATATATATATATACACACATTTATATATATATAAAATATATATATATTATATATACATATATATACACAGTATATATATATATATATATATATATATATATATATATACACATTATATATTATATATTAATCATATGTAAGTCGATGTAGTTGAGATTTTGTGTATGGAGAGCCTAATGGTATCAGAGTGGAAGGGCAAAGTTCAAGTTTGACGGATAAAAACTGAATAAGTGCAACTCATAGGTTAAATAATGGAAAAATTTCAGGAGTCGGCATGAGTTTAAGCGAGAAACTACAGTAGAAATATTGATTATGTGGTTAACCGAGGTGCCTAAAGTTTCAGAATAAAAAAAAAAAGATCCGATTGAATGGATGAGAGGATTAATTGATTACTTCCAAAACGGCCAAGTGATAGAGGAGACCATATAAATCATATGGGTATTATGTTGCTTACTGTACCTAGGAAGTTGTATAGTAAAATTTTGACTGAGAAAATGAGACACATGGCAGAATAAATAAAATAAAAAAAAAACACTAAGTGATACGACAAGAAACAATTATGTATCGCAGGTAAGGCATAGTTTTTTTTTTTTTTTTTTTGGGGGGGGGGTAGTTAAATGAAAGTTCTTACGACCAACAAGGACTTAGAGAGCGCTCATGATAGAACTGATAGAGATATTGAGAGTACCGATATGGAAGATAAGTTGTCCAGAGCAACAAAACTAAAAGAGTTTAAGGTAAAAAGTTATAATACGTTAAAATGTTAAAAATTCTTAGACGGCCGAGTGACTAGTTTATATATATATATATATATATATATATATATATATATATATATATATATATATATATATATATATATATATATATATATATATATATATATATATATATATATATATATATACATACATATATATATACATACATATATATATATATATATATATATATATATATATATATATATATATATATATATATATATACATATATATATATATATATATATATATATATATATATATATATATATAGTATATACACATATATGTATATATCTATATCTATATATATATATATATATATATAATATATATATATATTCTATATACACAAATTTTTAAAAATATAATAAAAATATTCTGGCCTGAGAGAGGTGAGGAAAGGGGATTCCAGTGTAAGAAAATAATAAAATTCCTAAAAGCGAGAGAGAGAAAAGAGAGAAGCGGCCTTATCTAAATCAGCCAAACTAAAATTGAAACCTCCAAAACACGAGTCGAAATCTTTTAAAAGGAAGACGGAAGGCCAAGACCCATACCAATAGGATCCCACGAAAATAAAATCTTGCATGACCCTCTCAATCCCCTTTCATGTGGAGGTCAGAGACGAGACCCCGACCTGAAGTAAAAAGTCAAGTGAACATTTCATAAAATAATTTCCAGGAGAAAAGATTTTGATCAATCGAGGTAAGGATAATAAAAGGTAATTATTCTTGCTTTAATATTTGCGACGTCAATAAGGATGCTCTACTATCCTTGGTACTTAATAAAATATTTTCAAAAGTATGTTGATATCTTAGATTCTACATTCATGAAAAAAATATTGCTAAATCCTTAAGGTGTAATATTTAACTTTCTTTGGCTTGATAGCACTTACTACCGAAAATAGCTTCATTCCAATTTGTACGTGATAAAAACTAATTAAATTCACATACACACATACATACACACATACATAAATATATATATATATATATATATATATATATATATATATATATATATATATATATATGTGTGTGTGTGTGTGTATATATATATATATATATATATATATATATATATATATATATATATATATATATATATATATATATATATACACACAATACACAACTATGATAAAATAACCAGTGATTAGGAAAGTATTAAACGTGATTCATCTTAAATATATAACTTATCAAGAATCAATTAGAATACAAAAATGCATGGACTTGATTTTCAGAAGGCACAAGGGAAAAAATAAAACTGAGAAAAAATTATCTACTATGGCACACTAAAATATGTTTATTTTGTACTGCAGTCTAAGTAAAATACGATAAAACCTTAAGGGCACCAATAAACTTTCAAACTTTAATTCATGGTAACTCGATATTTTGATGGTTTTTGCGGGTCGCAATAAATCTAACCGCTAGACCTGAGTAATATGGGCAAAAGTTGGATAAAACAAAAGTTATTTTTGTCTATGATTTGATCTTCATAATAAAATGTTGGTATTTTGTCTGTGATTGTATAATGCTACTGCAGTCTAGTTTCATTTAGTGCTCTTTAAATAAAGTATCATATTGAAAAAATATATTGATTATATCTTTAAACAAATATTGATTAGGCACTATAAATTTAACGGTAATTAGGAAACAACAATAACGCTTTCAAAACTTCATACTAGTACTAATATCAGGTTTGATAAAACCATAACACCACAATTTGAAAAAACACGCCCATAACAATATAACTAAAAATTCAAAAATTTATAATTTTTACGACTGTCGATAAATCTCCCAAGTTTAAATTTCCTTTTTTTTTTTCTCCACAAAATTATATGAATCCACAGTGCTTCAAAGATCAACTGAGCAAATTCCACTTCAAGCATATTCTTACAATTACAGTTAAATTTCCCTTCAAAAGCTCAATTAGAACTTTGCCTAAAAGAACAAAGGGTTTGAGCGCGGCCGAGGTCCCCTTGCGTGAGTTGTCCTCGTTCATAAGGGGAGCATCATTCACTGCATCCGTCTGTGAGCTCTGGCAAAAAGTGCCGCCTTTGGGTACCCTTTCCTCTTCGCTTCACAATGCACATCGTACAAGCATCCTTCGCAACAAATCGACTTCACACCATTTGCCTAACAAAAAGGCAGATTAGATTTGTAAAGTTGAAACAACCCATATACACATACATATGTGTAGTATAATTAGGCTATTTAAAAAAATATGCACACAAAAAAAAAAAATCCTTCCTTGGAAAGTCTCAGTATGAATTTATGTGAAAAATAATAATCTTTTAAACATGTAACAAAACCCAGCTAATCATCCTCATCTTCTAAATCCATTAACAAATGTCTCACCCCATTCCCCAGAGGATAACCCAGACAAGCGATAAGCAGCGAGGAGCGAGGAGGATGCAGGTGGGTGGGCCACCGTTCAAAGCATCAGTGACCCTAACCTTGACCTCACCTCCATCCCTTTCTACTACCCTCCCATCAATGGACTCTGCTAGTCTGCTTACCTCAACTCAAAGTCGAGCATCGGCCGTGGGAGGACTAGACAAGGTACACGAGCTCTCTTCTTTTTCGTATTCTTGCTTTTGTTTTATTTCTGTATCCCCTTCTAATTCGGCACTGGTATATGTTTCTCCCAAAATTTCTTTACTTCTTCCAGAGAATAACAAAATCTATGGCATGAGATACTTAAATGGTTGCATATTTTTACCAACTTTTACGACTTATATTCACCAACTTTTACGACTTATATTATGAACATTAAATTTAAATCTCTATATTGGTGTACCTCCACCACCCCCAGCCATGTGTCAAACTGATTTGTGAGTGATGCAAACCATTCAGCACTGTCATTAACAAAACATTCTCGTGAGAACTCATTGCAATGAAAGGCTCATGCTGACTAGAGGACAGTGCTTTCATTTTGAATGAGCATGCACGGCAATCACTTCTCTGAACGTACACAATGGAGATGGGTGGGGGATGGGAGGGGGATGGGTGGGAAATGGGTGGGAGATGAGTAGGGGGAGAGGAACCGGGAAGGAGTTCATCTTCACGTGGGAAAAAGAAGAGACGATCAGCCAGTATGTCAGTCAAATGTCTCAAGATACCATTCGACTTACATACTGTACTTATTACAACGAAATAAACCTGGTCAAATGAAAATTATGTGTGATAGTCTTTCATTGAGGTCAAATGAAAATTATGTGTGATAGTCTTTCATTGAGGTAGAGCCCGATGGGAAAAAATAAAAAAAAACAAAGCTTGGGGGAAGAGCATAATAACCAGTAGCAATTCAAGCACTAATTTTCCCCTGCTTATGATGACATCTCATTACCTAGTATTACTTTATGGATTTCTCATAAGAAGATAATTCACTGCATATCAGAGAGAGAGAGAGAGAGAGAGAGAGAGAGAGAGAGAGAGAGAGAGAGAGAGAGAGAGAGAGAGAGAAGTTGCTTTACTTGCTATCCAGAACGCAGGATTGCTATTATTACCATTTTAATTTCACTAGCATGGATTCCCGTTGAACAGATGCTTTATATTATAAAAAATAGTTGAACTTAAATTAAAAAGAGAGCTCAAAGTAACTGTAAACCGAGTATCTTATCCACTCTTCTTGTTCGACCGCTTCCCATTTTCATTCACTATTCTACTAGAAATAATCATCTAAACTTCCTTTCATAAATTCAGTTGTCTGAAAGAAAATCATTCTTGGATATTGAAATTTCAGGTTACGAAGGATAGATACTTAAGATATAGAACTTACAAACAATTCTCAACTGGATGATAATAGAAACTCCATGAATTAACGATAGTACTATGCCAATAAACATTGTCAAACCTAAATCAAATTCTCACCGACCTCTTTTAATAGAGATGGCAGGAATTTATATCATGAATGCTTTACAAACGATAAATTAACTTGTCAGTTTATTATTAGCAAAGTCAAACATGCGCCGGATTTTCGTGGCAAGCCTTGCTTATGCATTTCCCGAAGGAAAATTCTTCGAAGAAGGTTGAGTAATGCTTCAGACACTTCCCACAACAGTTAATGCATTTATGCACTTATATACATTGGTGGTACTGAAAAATCACGTCATCAGGTCTCGTCTCTTATGTAACATATTCAAGAACCTAGGCTTTTCTTAATCATTTAGCATTGCTGAGAACACATTCCTGGTAAACAAAAAAATACAAATATGGATTCTCAAGAATAAGATTAAAAATACTTTATGATTGATTGAATCCATATATTATCTGGCATCGTAACAGCATTGACCACTGATGGCAACAAATTTCGTTAACATCATATATTTCTTATTTCAAATCATGATTAAATCTTATTAAATAAATTACTCTCCACAAGAAACTTAAAAAGGCAATCCTCGTTGCATTGATTGATTTATTGATTATTAGATTTTATCTGGCATCGTAACAACAAGAGTCATTGATACCAACAAATGTAATCAACGATCATTATATAATTCCTATCTCAAATCATGATTAGATCTTATTAAATAAATTAGACTCCACAAGAAATTAAAAAGACAATCCACATTGTATTGAGGTCCCAAAAATTTTAGATAGCATGTAAATGCCACTGCTACCGTTGCAATTATAAAAATGGCGTAATCTCTCGGTCATGTAACTTAGACACTGCTATATATATGCTTCACAGTCAATGGTACCAAGCGATCTTCACAGAACGGTTGATGTTTTCCACTCATCCTAAACCTGTGCGTCAACTTAGTGTGACCAATTCTCATTCGGCACAAAACCACTTTTCGACCTTTGCATGTCAAAATATGGCCCTCAGCGAGATGCCTTAACAATTTCACTCATTTTCTAATTTTCCAACTCCCAATAGACGTTCCAAATTTCTGTAAGAAAGCGTATGAGAGTTGATAGGGAAGCAATGTGGAATGTGATGAGGTTACATGGAGTTGGTGGAAGGTTGTTGCAAGCAGTGAAAAGTTTCTACAAAGGTAGTAAAGCATGTGTTAGGATAGGAAATGAAGTGAGCGATTGGTTTCCGGTGAAAGTGTGGCTGAGACAGGGATGTGTGATGTCGCCGTGGTTGTTTAACTTGTATGTTGATGGAGTGGTGAGAGAGGTGAATGCTCGAGTGCTTGGACGAGGATTGAAACTGGTAGACGAGAATGACCATGAATGGGCGGTAAATCAGTTGTTGTTTGCAGATGATACTGTACTGGTTGCAGACACGGAAGAGAAGCTTGGCCGATTAATGACAGAATTTGGAAGGGTGTGTGAGAGAAGGAAGTTGAGAGTTAATGTGGGTAAGAGTAAGGTTATGAGATGTACGAGAAGGGAAGGTGGTACAAGGTTTAATGTCATGTTGAATGGAGAGTTACTTGAGGAGGTGAATCAGTTTAAGTACTTGGAGACTGTTGTTGCAACAAATGGTGGAGTGGAAGCAGATGTACGTCAGAGAGTGAATGAAGGATGCAAAGTGTTGGGGGCAGTTAAGGGAGTAGTAAAGAATGGAGGGTTGGGCATGAATGTAAAGAGACTTCTGTATGAGAAAGTGATTGTACCAATTGTGATGTATGGATCGGAGTTGAGAGGAATGAAAGTGATGGAGAGACAGGAATTGAATGTGTTTGAGATGAAGTGTCTAAGGAGTATGGCTGGTGTATCTCGAGTAGATAGGGTTAGGAACGAAGTAGTGAGGGTGAGAACGAGTGTAAGAAATGAGTTACCAGCTAGAGTGGATATGAATGTGTTGAGGTGGTTTGGCCATGTTGAGAGAATGGAAAATGGCTGTCTACTAAAGAAAGTGATGAATGCAAGAGTTGATGGGCAAAATACAAGAGGAAGGCCAAGATTTGGGTGGGTGGATGGAGTAAAGAATGCTCTGGGTGATAGGAGGATAGATGTGAGAGAGGCAAGAGAACGTGCTAGAAATAGGAATGAATGACGAGCGATTGTGACGCAGTTCCAGTAGGGCCTGCTGCTTCCTCCGGTGCCTTGGATGACAGCGGAGGTAGCAGCAGTAGGGGATTCAGCGTTATGAAGCTTCATCTGTGGTGGATAACGGGGGGTGGTGGGCTGTGGCACTCTAGCAGTACCAGGTGAACTTGGTTGAGTCCCTTGCCAGGCTGGGAGGAACGTAGCGAGAAGAGGTCCCCTTATTTGTTTCATTTGTTTGATGTCGGCTACCCCCCTAAAATTGGGGGAAGTGCCTTGGTATATGAATGTATGTACAGAATGAATTATGAGGTACATATCTTTTGCGGGTACCATAAAGTTATTTCTTATCATACACCTATGAACTGCCTCCTCCTCATTTCCTTTATATCGACATGAGGAGGAATCCAATAAAATCTATATTTCCAAGTAGATAGAGCCATTCAAGAATTTCTATTATTATTTGGTGCTGTGAATTAAAGTAGTTCATTGACATTAATACACTTAAGGAGTCGCAAAAAAAATAACAATCTTTATGAGGTAGCCGGAAGATTTCCTTGACTGCCATTAAAATAGCATAGCATTCAGTTGTAAAAATTGACGTTTGGTTAAGTAATTCAACACTTCCACTAAAATTTGGAGAACATATCCCAAATCCAACGCCAGCGCTGGACTTGGATCCATCTGTAAAAATGAAAACAGAGTCCTTATGGCATTCTAAGTGCTCCAAGAAAGTGACCCTCATTATCTCTTTGGATGTTCTCGTTTTGAATCTGAAATACATTTACAGAAATCTACCGAGGGTAGATTCCATGGAGGTACTTCAGAGTAATTTACAGGTATAATTTTACTCTTGGGGATTTCCAAGTCCTCCAAGGCTCTTAAAGCTCTATAACCCAATTGTTTAGGGCATTCTAGGGTGATTTGGTTAATCATAAAAAGTAGTAAACTTTACATTAAAAACAGTTTCACATGCGAGTGACCAGCAGCTTCTGAATTCTAAACCAGTATCAAACCAACGATGACTGATGATGAAGCTCCAAAGGTATTTCACGAGCATCTACTAAGAGACTAGATAGGAGATATGGGAGATGACTTAAAAGCTCAACCAGCTAGTCTTATTCCCGCATTGTGTACGGAGTCTAATATGCCAGTGTTGTTTTTGTTGCCGAGGAATATATTTCACAGCCATATGCAACTTTAGAAGCAATTAATGCTTTGTAGAGACCCTTTGCATCAATCGGCGTAGGATGAGATGATGATGAAAGAATTAGAAGGTGCTTTCGAAGTATGAGATAAAACTCTAAACTAGGCAACTAGTAACCGTCACTAGTGGCAGTCACTAGTTGCCTAGGGTGAAAGTCTCGGGCAACTGCAAGGAACCAGTGACTATCACAGAGTTATGGAATCCTTTTTTCTCATAATAGACGAAAGAATGGCCTCACCGGAGGAGATGCTTCTGTTGGCTTTGCTGATCAAGAAAAAGAGACTCTCTTGAAAAAGAACATTGCATATGTATGAGATTTTATCAATACACAGAGGTTTACTTCATACACTTTACAGTGATTTATTTGCTCATGATAAGAAATTCTGTAATTTCATATGAGCAAGCCTTCCTTTGAGAAGCTCCTCAGCCTCATCGAGAACGACATCATGACTGACACAAAGATGAGGTGTTTTCCCACTTCATGAATTAAATCTTCAGTGTTAATTTTCTCCACTTCTTTTATCCCCCCCCCCCCATCTCGCACGTCCTTCCCTGTGCAAAGCTGGCTGGACATTGAACAAAGTGACATATTAGGACGAAAGGTGCGCCACACGGTGGCTTAGTATGAAAGCTCCCATTTGAAACGATGCCCAACGATTGGTGACAGGAACTGCCAGTGACGGTCACTTGTTACCGGATCAGGCAACAGCACAGCCTGTTGCGCAACTGGGCAACCGCAGTGACATAGTGTGAAAGGTTCAATTATAAATAAGGGTAGGCAACTAGTGATCGTCAGTGATGTAGTGTGAATGGCTCAGTTATATATAATGGCAGGTAATTAGTGACGGTCACTAGCTGCCTAGTGTGAGAGGGGCCTAACAGTTGGGTTTAGCTTACATTTGTCTCCTTCCTCTTCTGAGTTATCATGAATGGGTCGGGTATGAAGTAGGGTTGACGGACGATATGTTAATAGATATATTGTCGACATACAATTACATCCACAGGCAAAATGCCGATATCCATTTGAACATGAAAAAATGTCAGAGTTAGCAAACAAATAGAACAAAGATTAAATTAGTAATTGATCTATTAAAAATGTCAGTGGTTGTTTGCATATTTTTCTAACACTAGACACTGAACCATAATAAAACTTGTTAAATTGGTAGTTGTCTCATTAACCGTAACCTTGAATAAAGATGTATTAATTGTAGTTTTATCAAAATTCTTAAAGACCATTGGTTTGTCGTCAAAATCAGAAGTGTATTGAAGTTGTTTTTATATTTATTTTTAATCTAAATTTATATAACAAAGATGGAAAGAAATTATGGCGCTGGAGAAAACGTGGCTTTCTTTTATAACTATTGACACCAGCCTGATATTCTCAGACGTGATCCTCTGAAGTTTAGAACAAAAACAAGACATGGACAGTGTTGCAGAAGAAATTCCCTTAAATATAATCCACAATGTTACGACAAATTTATCTCTTGCTGCTGTATGTGGAATTTTATCAAAGAAAGAGTCAGATGAAGATTTGTCTACATTTACAATAGGAGAAGCCTTTTTGTTACTTGAAAGTGAGGGCATTAGCACATAATCTACATGTGGCCTAACAATCTTAGAATTTTAGAAACACTGAACATGGAAATTGTGTAACTTTCATGCAATTCTTATAGATAACAAAATACTACCAATTGTGTATTACCTCACAGGCAATCAGTGTAAATTTCGAAAGAGATGCTATTAATAGCACTGTATAAAAAAGACATTTCCAACTAATATTAATTATGGATGTTTTTGTGGTCTTGCAAAGAATTTCTTGTACAAGACTAAAACAGGGAGACCACTACGACATGAATGACAAAGAAATATTGTGCCCCCTGCTCTAAGCCTAGTGTATCAACGTGCAAAGCAGGGACTCGGCGTATATAAGAGACCATCCCGGAGTGCATGAGCTATTAAACTCGACACAGCACCTCCAATGATGAAATCGTGTGGCTTTCAATGACATGTCATCAATGACAACCATCACTACTATTGGAGAAAGGCTACCTGGGCACCAACTTGCACTTTTCTGCCATCTTTCAACCAGTCACCTTCTAAGTAAGATGCTTTTGTTTTGGCTCCTGTGAAGTGATGAGTCTTCGTCTACAGTTAAGTAAGAGAAATCAATTTAGCTCTCTACTAATCTTAGTAATATTATAACGTGATGAGAGGTAATTTCTTGTTCAAGTTTGCCTTCCATAGTTTGTTGTGGTTGTTTTTGCTATTAATTTGTAAGACGTAATTAGCCCTCACTTCCCGACTTTCATGACAACACAAAGGACCTTAGTGTTTGTTTCATATCACCTAATCAAGTTTTATAACCTTATTCCTCTTTTATTCTTATTAAAAGTTTTACAATTCTTTTCCATAAAATAGTCAACTTGCATAGACAAGTAATTCCCTTTCTCTATTCTGTTACAGGCATATTTCATTCTCCTCACCCAGGTTATCATGACCCTCTTAATAATAAAATGCCTTCATGGAGTCACTCGGTTTCAACATGAAATCTCACACCATTGTTGAAGCCTTGTCAGGGGCAAGAGGGTTCTCAAACTGGTGAATAATTTCTTAGGGCGTTTGACTAAATTTCTTTCATTATTTCTCTATGGCTTAATACTACTTCTACCTCTTTCATATTTAATTATCTGTCTACACTTTGTCCAACCTCTCTTACACCGTTTTACTATCTAGATATCTGGTAAGGAATACCATTGCTGGGATTGGAGTTTTTTGTTGAAACCGATTGTGAGAGCTGTGGTGGTCTTGCCAACTACCCAATGATGTTAGGACCATAGGAGTGTAAATATTCCCATACTGGTATATGGAACTATTCTTGTGCTGAAATTTGGCCCTCATTTTCCAAGGGTGAGCCCGTTTCATAGAGATGGGACTTTAGGCATTCTGTTCGGTTTATCTGTCACTATGATTAAAGTGGGGATGATTGTATTTTTAGAATGCTGTCAAATCCCATCAAGTGGGTTCGGCATACACTTATTCCACTCTAATCATAATGGTACCGTCCCTTTGGAGTGCAGTAGGGAGTAGACATTTTGGAGTTGGCTCTTGCAGGTGTTATTGGTGGAGAAACTAACTTGATGCAAGGTTAATAGGGCTGTCTGCAGGATTAAAGACATTCTTGATATTTTCATTCCCTTACACTTTTTTTTTCTTTTTTTTTTATTTTCATTATTATTCCCTCTTCCCTAACCCCTTAAAAAATAATAAGCAAAATCAATGTTCCTGTACCCCTGGATCAAATGGCAAACCCGACACTGTTGATGATCTCTGCTTATTAAATAACGAAAATTCTGTTGATTACCTAAGCAATAAAAATGATTCCTCTAACAATACTTCTTTGTCCAGTATTATTATAGACAATTCATTGGCAGTGGCAGAACATTTCACTTGTAATAAGGACAATGGTAACACTTTACCCTCTTTTCCTAGAGAATTACCAGATCCAAATAGAAATTTGAAAATTCTTCATTTGGAAAACATTCCTATTAGTTGTAGCTATGCACAATAATATTTTTTTTTATAGATTTAATGCAATCAAAGAACTTCTCCTGGAACTTATATTAATATAGGCTTTTGGGAAGAATGGGTATTATTTTCAAGTATTGAGCTTGCTTTAGAAGCAAACAGAAATTTTGGCAGCATAAAAATTGACAATTGTACGATTTCTTGGGCTCTATGTGATGAGGCACCCAGAAACCTGTATGCATATAAACCCAGGAAATGGACATAAAATGTAGCAGAAAATAAGACTTCCAGAAGTAAGAACCCTCAAGCCTGCAACATGGATCATTGCATCAGGGAAGATTGATCACTACAACCATTACAATATGAGTGATTTTATATTGAAAAAAAAAAAAAGTTTGATTAAAAGTAAGGATATTCGCAGATACGGTAAGCAATATATTTTTATCAATGCTAATCGGATACTAAAGCCCACATGCTTTGTGGCAGACTGAAAACAAGGACCCTGTTAAAGATGTTAAACCACACATGAGCTTCAATTACAGTAAAGTAGTTTTCTGAGAATCAGAAATTCTTGACATGTGTCTTTCTAACATTTGGAAAGTAAGATACCCAAAACAAGGAGGTTTCAAAATTTGAAACCTCTTTTTAATTTTTTTTGTTGCCCCTAAATGTTGTCTATGCACCTAACTTCATTAATCCACCTGCTGGCCACCTATCAGCTTTGAACAATATTCAGTAAAGGACTCGCTCTGTGCGATTAAAACTCTTGAACATAAAAGATTCTCTTCCCTTTTCTAGGACTGTTTTTCTTTTTTTTTCTTTTTTAAATATAATGGTTACAACACTAAGAACACTTGAGAAGAGGATTAGTCCTGAAAGCCAAGGTCAAAGGCTATTTACCTTCCTCCCATTAACATGAAAAATATGATGTATATGACGTACTATTAACATCAATGTTGAAGATCAAGCTGACCAGCAGCTTTATAACTATCCTGCACAAATTCAGTGGGCACTGCTTAAAACCTTCCCACTCCAGAAGTATGTTGTCCACCTTGGAGAAAAGCACACACTCGTGAACTTAATTGGTGCTATAGTGAGCCTAATGACAGACGCAAGCTTAACAGAGATCTTGTTTTCTGCACTTGATGGGGTTAAGAAAATGCTCCAAGGCAAGAAATTTCCAGTGTTTACAAGCTTTCCAAATGGTAGTAGAAGTAATCCTTAAACCAATCCTTGACGACCCTTCAGTCAAGTGTTATGGTGACCTCATAGAGAATTTCTAGACTCTAACATACAAGAGTTGTACATGTAGGCTACGGTTCGATTGCCTCAGAAAGCACATCTTCATTATGATGACATTTGTCAAAAGCAGAAAGGCAAGCAGAATAGCCACTGCATGTAGGGTGTTAGAAAGCAAGGATACTATGTCTTTGCTGTAGGGCACTCAAAATATGCCATCTGATATGCTTGCTCATTTCCTTAATGGAAAACACGCCAGGCAGCATATGGAGTGTATATGGAAAGGTATCTGGAGTGATATGTTCATATAATCTACCTTCATGAGGATTGGGCATGGACGAGCTGAAATTGTTGGAGTCACACTTAAACCAGAAACTCTTAAAACATGGGCTCTCACCATGTGTACAGCCAGTTAATGAAGAAATTGACTGGCCTGAGACGTGAGACAGCTGATGAAAGATTCCGGAGGACTCACAAGGAGTCAGCTGCTTGTATGGAAAGTGATAAAAAGACAGATGGAATCAGAAAGAAGACTGATATGTGCATCCATCCTCTCAGTCCTAATGCACACCCAGATAATCCTGTCAATTTGGTCAATGGTTCTGTTGATCCATCATCAGTTAATGTTGATAAGGCACTAAGCATTGCTGAGCAGCAGTTTTCCGAGTTTCAAATATCACTGCCACATCGATAATGTAATAATATTGAAAAGAGAGTTACCACTATGTCTGTGTTGAGAAAGGAAATGAAAGTTGGCCATAAAGTCATGAATAGTAGATAACTCATTTTCTCAACAGTTATTGGACTTCGAGCAAGATCTAGGAATGTGAACTTCAAAGGTGTTCTCTCCTATTACCTAGCACTCATCCCCACAGCTTTTTGATAATTCAGGTATGTCATCAATATATTTGTGGTACCTAAACAATATCTGTGCTTCTCTTAATAATGGTAGACATGTCATTCTAGAAATTATCTGAATTGGTAAATTAATTATGCTTCACTGATGTTTTCTGACCCATATTCTGTGTAATCATTTTAGGAGAAAGAAGAATCTGCAAGTCCAAAGCTGTTCTCGAGAAACAGACGAGGGTTGAGGTGTCATAGAGGAATGCTGACCAGATTGACTGCACTATTCTGGATGGCTGGGAAGTCAGTGACTATGTGGAGTCCCTAGAGCAATATTTACAGCGAAGACTAAAAATTGATGATTTCTAACCTGTGTTTGGCAGGTACATTATTTCAGCGCACAGTTTTCTGCCCAGATGACTAGAGCAGCTATTGGCTACAACGTCTTTCAGTTTTCTTCCAAGTCTGCACTTCCCCCTCAGAACCAGCTTCTCAACATACCAGAAAATAAGAGCCACCTTATACAGATCACTGTAGAAATATTTGTGAATGACATCACAGTTGTTGATGGATGCCAGAACAAACTTGTTATGAATTGACAGAACCCTGCACCTACTGAGGTTTCAGAAGACTGCATCACTTCAAGACAGGATCTGAAGAACACCCATGAGGAGGCAGATTCCATAGTAGTTGTACGAGCCATCAATGTAGCAATTGAAGAGGGAAAGCATGCTAAGAGTTGTTGCAGATGACACTGATGTCTACATTATGTTGCTATATCACACTATCACAGCCAAACTCTAACCATCCCCATGACATTACTTGTTATAAAATCTCGAAGAACAATAATTCACGTAAGAGCAACAGTGCATAAACTTGGAAAGTTACGCTTTGAACTCTTGCCAACTCCCGTTGTGAGTGGACGTGATCAGGTTGCAATGCACCATAGCATAGGTAAAATGAGAATGTGGAAAGCTGTTAAAAAGGGTAGGTCTGCTCGGTGATCTAGTTGGTCATATGGAAGCTATTGTTAGCCAAGCTAAGAAGTTCATGTCAGCTTGATATGGTATTGATAAAGTTAATTCTATGACTGTTGCCAGAGTCCAAACATGGACATTGAGGTCAGGGAAGAAAACTGCAACTCAAAGTCAAGCTTTGTTTTTTCCTTCATCAGAGGCCTTCAGTGGAAATGTAAAGAGAGCCAACCTCCAATATGCCATTTGGCAGAGAGCTCTTCAAGAACCCCCAGATGTAGATACCACTGAGTATGGATGGTAAAGAGTTGTAGAAACAAAGTCCTTGCAGCCTGTTACACTCCCAGGAATGCAATAACCAGCAACAGATTTCAACATGAGGGTGATTTGCTGTTCTTGTGCTGCATAGAAATCATACAATACCAGAGCCTGTGAATGTGACTCGGCCAATCTTGCTTGTACAATGTATTGTAACTGTCAGGGAAGTTCTCTCTACAGCAATAAACAAACAATATTCGTGCCAGTTGAATATTCTGAAGAAGAACATTCTGATGAGGAGGAAAAGCGGATGAATATTTTTATTGTGTGCCAAGATGTCTCTTTAAATGGCTTCTATTTGTTTAACATATTTAATGACTATGAAAGGCAACACATGAGTTAGTATTCTGCAGTTAAAATTATAATCATTTGTCAAAAATAACGAAAAAAAGTTTATAATGCAAAATAATAGTATATTTGTATGCTTACATAGAAAGACCAATATTATGAAAAAGCTCAAGGCAGAGCAAGGGCCAGAAGTAGAAATGTGTTATCTAGTTGCAGATTGACCTTAAATCACCTTTTAAAAATAAAAAAAATCTCACAGCAAACCCAAGCTAGGGTTCTGCCAGACTGGAACAAAATACTATGTACGAGAATATAAACCTAGGCCTTCAATTGTTTAGATTGGTCACCTACCACGGTACTGCAATACAGTAATACAAATGTCTGTATTAACTGTTCTTTGTTAGAATATGACCAATGGAACAGAGATACAATTTATGCAAACTGTAAAAAAAATCACAAATCAAATGATAAAAGTTGTATAGAATACAAGAATGAGGAAGCTGCCATCTTGAAAGCTAATCTGATCTTATTAGTGTGGGCTATGCAAAGAATTTACTTAATCTGTAACTTAATTTTGTTCAAGCTTTTAAGGTTCCACTAAAAAGTAGTAATCCACTACCTCTTACTACCAAAGGGGGACCAGTGATAGCACCTGCCCCACTAGGTGTATCTCCCTTCATGGTAGATGTCAAGCCATCTGGGTCAAGCTCAACCTGTAGAAGTCAGAGCACAAACCTCCAAGAAGGTCAAGATGGCCTCCACCCCCTCAAAAGTATTATCTCGGCCAGAATCCACATAAGGTGCATCCTCCCTAGTGGTGGTGCCCCTGCCTTCTGAGTCAACTACTCGACCTGTTGAAGTCAGAGCACAATCATCCAAGGAGCCCAAGACGCATAGAAATCATACAATACCAGAGCCTGTGAATGTGACTCGGCCAATCTTGCTTGTACATTGTATGGTAACTGTTAGGGAAGTTCTCTCTGGAGGCCAAGATGGCTTCCACCACCTCAAAAGTAATGTTTCAGATGAAATCTTTACCCAACTTCATGACAATTGGAAAAATATAGCTTTCAAATAGAAAAAGCTCCTCCTCGTCTTTACCTTCATCTACACCCAATAAGTGCATTCACTTTCATACTCTTAAGCCCGACTCACAAAAAGATTACAGAACAAAAAAAAAAAAAGAAGAGCGGTAGCATAGTAAAGCCTTACATCGCTTTGTTTGAAAATTCCCAAAAAACAAAAGAGACAAAGAAAAATAATAATAAAAGATAATGTCCATCATTCAGTGGAACCGCAGAGGTCTAAGTACTAGTATTGGTCAAATATAAACCTAACCCAGTGACTTAGAAGCAATTATAACCAACAAATCTTTCAATCCAGGACTCTATTATTTCTGTAGATCCCCTCCTTTGCAAGCTGCAAGAGCATAAGGTGGCACAGGTTTTATTATTCACAAGTATGTAAAATCTAAAACCATCCCCATCAATACACCAATACAGGCATGTGCTGTTAGACCGCATATCGGGGAAATAAATAACTTAATGCTTGCTATATCTTGAGCTCTCTTTAGAACTTTTTCTCTTAGAACTCTCTGAGAATCCAAGACATCACCAATCAGCTCTTTGCCCCTTATATTTTAATGAATGATTTTAATGCAAAACATACTTTATGATGTGGAAATATGTGTGATATATGGGGTAATCTCGTTTAAGAACTAATTGAAAACAATGATCTAATACTAATGAATGAGGGTTCTCCAACTAAGTATGATGTATTCCACAACTCTATATCAGTTATTGATTTGTCAATCTGTTCCTTATCCATTCGATTAGATTACCAGTCAGTCAACACCTCCATGCAGTGACCACTGGCCAATAATGTTAAATTATGCCCAAACTCTTGCTTCTCCGTGTACACCAAAAGGCGAGATGAGGCAGATTGTATTCACCAAAATGGTAAATAGACGAGGCAGATTGGACATCTTATGATAACTTTGCACATACCGATAAAAAATAGGGTGATTTTACATCTCGAATGCATGTTTATCAACTCCTTTCAAATATTATTGATAATAAGGCAAGCTAGTTTATACCTGAAACATGTTTGCCTCGTCAATCTGTGGTTCCTTGGTACAGTAAAGAATGGGCCAATGCAAGGAAAAGTGACCTGAACTTGATTCAGAAGATACTTAAGAACGACCTCTGAAGCAGAGAGAGTAGCATAACTCAGAACGTGTGCGAAACAAAAAAGATATCTTTAAAAGTAAAAGCAGCACCTTGGAAGAAATTTATAACTAATATCCAATACAAAAAATCATTAAAATGAAATATGAGAAAAGATTACAAAACTTCCAAGGCAAATTTGTCCCTAGGCTTTTACCAATATCAAGGGAAAATAAGAGATATATATCTGATCCTAAAAATGTAGCAGAGCTACTTGCACAACACTCCACTTATGTATTAATTGTTGACAATTATTCCCAAGCATTTCAACAAATTAGAGTATTATCATCTGTTGTTCCTCCCCCTTCTTCCTTTACTGAAGCTTTTAATTTACCTTTTAGTATGGAGTTGTAAAATGCTATCTCTAGCTCGTCTTCGACTGCCCCAGGTGAGGATGGCATCCGACATGAAATTATTTCACATCTACCACTGGATACTCTGGGAGACCCTTAATGGTCTATGGGCTTCCCATATATCTGACTCCTGGCATACTTCAGTTATAATTCTCTGCCACAAGTCTGGTAAAGAACCAGAATGGCAATATTGTTTACAGGCCTATAGCCTTGACAAGTTGCATATGCAAACTATTTGAGAGAATGGTCAACAATAGACTTGTGTGGTATCTAGAATTAAAAACTTTTTTATCATACAGGCAGTTCGGCCTCAGGGAGAACTGAACATTGTTGATGTTATTAAGAGAAATTTCAAATGCCTTTGCTAATCAAAACCACGTGGTGAGAGTCTTTTATGACCTTGAAAGGGATGACAAGGGGTGGTATTTCAAAGCAATTGGCCTTGAGGGGTATAGAAGAGCGTATGTTTTCTTTTAATGAAGAATTGTTATCAAACTATTCTATTATAGTGAGTGTGAGTCAGAACTACCTTCTCCCTATTTGCAAGGTGTCCCTCACGGTAGCGTCTTGCGTGTGACCTTATTCGGTATTGCTTTCCTACTTCCTGGGATAAAAGAATCACTATTTGTTGATGATTTTGCACTTTATAGTAATGGGTCATCTGCACAACTAGCATAACAAAAGCTTTAAATTGCTATCAATGCTGCTTCTGCGTGAGCTAATTCTAGGGGAAGCATATTCTCACCCTTAAATGACCAAGGCCCTCTGTTTTACTCGTACTCATGAAAGAGAAGAGATCCACGCCCTCTTTCTTAATGATTGTATTTTGCCATATGAAGATAATGCCAAATTAATTGGGGTGATTTTTTATACAAAAAAAAAAAAAAAAAAAAAAAAAAAAAAAAAAAAAAAAAAAAAAAAAGACCTTTCGTCCCCATATAAATGACCTATCCATTAAGGTTAAAAAGTCACTGAACATCTTGAAAGCCATATCACATTCTGATTAGAGTGCTGATAAGCATTTTTGCTCAGAAAACTGGATGTTCACAGCGTGGAGCTCCGCATTTGCACTGGTGCATACAGAATATCTCCCATTGATAGTCTGTATGTGGATACTGACATGCCTCCCCTTTCCATCTACAGGGACCTTGAGTCTAAAAGCCCCATTCTGGAGTGAAAACGCCCAGCAATCTTGAACGAACAAACAAACATCCACAGAGAGGAGTTGAGTTAGAAGTTTTTAGCTAGGTCCCTCACTTTGTTGTTAGGGCTCCTTTAGATCGAGCTCCTAACAGACCTAGAGTGCCCTAGTCTTTGGATATACTACTGAAAAATTATGCTAGAGAAGTAGGTTTTTTAACAGCACAAATAGCAGAGAATCATGTTGTTCAACATCACCGGAAATTTGTTTTAATGGATGATTCCAAATCGGCTGTGGGAGTTTTCATGAAAGTAATTTTTTGGGGGAGGATATTGTTGTAAGAAGGAAACTTTCATTCTCTTGTTCAGTACTTACTGCTGAGCTGTATGCAGTAATTCTAGAAATCCGACATGTTTATAGAAAAGGTGATCAAAATAGTTTTTATACAATTTTTACATATTCCAATAGTGTTTGACTCTCAATTAATCAAATTACGCCATTCCATTATTTAGTACAAGAGGTGCAGGACTGGTTAGTACTTCTGCATCTAGGAAGAATATCGGTATTCACTTCTGTTGGGTCCCTGCCTGTGTTAGGGTGGATTGGAATGAACAATTATATAAGGCAGCTACTTAGCCCATCTCTCACGTATTCCTCACAAACACCTTAAAAGTAACATACATTTTCACTGTAAAAATAAGTATACTTGATGGTCTGAACTGACCACCAAATCAAAATTGAAAGAAATCCAATCTTCAGTAGATCTCGTAATTCTACAAGTAGGAGATATGACATTTTCACCAGGCTGCATATTGACCATATACATGCAACCCACAATTATTTAATGAAGATTGCGAGAGGGAGACAGGCCCCTCTTTGTAATACAAGTGTCAAGTAACCATTGATATTAAACATATTTCAATCGATTGTCCTGTTTTTAATCTTAAGAGTACACATTCATTCCACGAGAAAACTGTAATACCCTGAACTTGAAAAAATTTATGCAGAGTATTGGGTTTTATCACGAGCTTTAATTAATTTCATTAATTTATTTATTCAATCTGTTTAATCCCTTTTTACTTCACATTTAGGTGATATTATACAAAAGTGGCGTGATTGGTTTTATAGGGTGAAATGATACCAATAGTGTTAGTGTACGGATACGGTTGATTAATTTGTATCATATAGTGCTGAGTGGCCTTGAAGCACAGGTGCTTGGCTTGAGGCCTAAATTTCATAATACACCCATCACAGTTATCGTAATTACCTTGGGATGTTTATATACAGTACATTATGAAATTATATGGTAGTTTTGGTATATTATTATTATTGACTCAATACAAAAGGTCAGGCTAACGTAGCCTGAAGCTTACGTATACTAGCCGATATTACGAATGATTATTCAACTGATAACAGTTGTATGACTAATAGCTTTTAGAAAATAGCTGCTAATAACAATTACCAACAGTTATTTCCTTAGCTTGTTAGATTATGAATGCTGTATACACAACTTTATTCAAAGTATCTAACCTAAGCTACGTTAGGCAAGGGTTCGTATTTGATTAGTTCAATTGCCCATATAGCAGTTTTATAACCCTTCAAAGCCAAGAGTATACTCATTAATGAAGCACACTTGGCAGTATTCTGTAGCGACATAAATTCTGGGGGTGGGTTCTCAAATAAGCTGTGCCAAAATGTAATATTGACGCGACCGTTGGTTTAGAAAGAGCGAGGCATTACGGCGTCTGAAATTGATAGTAGTTATGATGCCGCATCAGCCTTTAAGCATTTGCAAAAGTCCATCAGTGCCACCAGTGAATGGGTTGATTAGCATGGTTTAAATTTTTCGACATCAACTGGATGTTGCTTCTCAACTAGATTTCATTACCCAATTATACATTATCTATATATTTGGATAGTATCAGCAATATCTTTATAATACATTCAAAATTAAAGTTATAAAAACAATCTATTTTGTTTATCCTCAACAGTTATGGTGCGAAAGTATTTCTTTTTAATAAAACTGTCTAGGTAATCCATTCATTTTAGTTCAGCAACACTGGCTTTAACACTTATATACACTGCACATGTATATTGTGTCATGTCTTTTGGTCTGAAAAGAGTTGCCAAGGCCTCTCTACGAAACAGCATAGATAACAGAGACGGTGCCAGCAGGTCTATCTTGAGTGTGTCGTGAACCTTTGGACAGCAGTTCACTTAACTCTCACGCCAACTGTAAATTTCGCTAAGGGTGTGATCGAGACCTCACAACACACGTGACTGACTGTTGTTTCGTTACATCTAATGCTCGTAGTTCCTCGCGATAAACCCTTATTTTGAGGATCCAGTTTTTGGAAGGAAACGTTTGGAGGATCCTATGAATACTCATGCTTAAATTGTCAGAGATAATAATAGCATTTAGAAAGACCTTGTTCGTTCTTGAAAATCAACCCTCTAAGTATAGGAGAGAGAGAGAGAAAGAAAGCAATGCAAATTTACAGGGAGAAGCTAAAGCAGATTTTGAATTAAGAAGCAAATCAGAACTTAAGGAAAAAGGCTGGGAGATTTATTCAAGGGTAACCATCCAGGGTAGGCAACATTGCTAGGATAACCACTCGAGGGGGGAATGCATTCCCTTGACAAAGCGACTGCAAGTTCTATATACCAATAATATGTAACTATGTCTTTTTAATAACTAATAAAGAAAAGAGACTTGAAAATAAAAGAGAAGACGTAAGAGATGAGGTAGAATAACCTCTTGTTCATATTTCCTGAAAATAAATACAACTAAGCAATAACTGCCAAACTCCTCTGTTTAAATCATCTCCCTCAATCATTATCATCAAGACAGATATGGAAATCTGAGCAGCTCCAGCAACACAAGTAGCTGACAGGAACTAAAAGCTTAGTAATATCTAAATTGAATAATAAAACAATTGATTCACTAATACGTTATAGGTAAACAGACAGGATCAACACACCCTATCACTTGATAAATATCAATATCCAAACAGAGTTACAGCGCCGAATACTGCAAACAAGGGATCAAGTGGAGGACATACTGCGTAGTGAAGTGTTGTGTACAATATCCGTAGATCTCTCTCTCTCTCTCTCTCTCTCTCTCTCTCTCTCTCTCTCTCTCTCTCTCTCTCTCTCTCTCTCTCTCTCGGCTATTTCTTCTATGTAGTTTGGGAAAAAGTTCAATTCCTGTCATAATCATAATCAAAAGCCAAAGAATTAGACAACCTAATATTTTTAATTTGCCATTATATAAAGAGAAAAAAAGAAAAGACTGGAGAAATAAAAACTTTAGAACTTGACGAAAATAAGTGGCTGATTCGTCCTAAGAGAAAGAATGAATGTAAGGAATAAGAGAAAGAATGAATGTAAGGAATAAGAGAAATGGACATGTGTGGGTTGTAACTAGTTTGAAAGTCCAAATTCCTCTGCCAAAAATCATGGCTAGTATATAATGTCTTTGGACACCCGGCAACATAGCGTGTTTTACTTAATACACTAAATCTTTATTAACGTCGCTCTCTCTCTCTCTCTCTCTCTCTCTCTCTCTCTCTCTCTCTCTCTCTCTCTCTCTCTCTCTCTCTTTCTCTCTCTCTCTCTCTCTCACACCTTTGCAGAAAATTACCTATACAAGAATACCATGACATATCTGCGTGAACAACTGCCAAACCTTGGAAGATATTGGTAACTTCAATACAAAGCACCGCAAGCTACAGATGATCCTAATATCTGCAACCCAACCGCTTGGAACTAGACCTATAAAACGCAAATAAAAAGCTTAAGTGGATTTTCGTGTGGCTGGTTTTTGATTCGAGGAGATACCAGTTAAAATCCTTGCTTGGTAAAATTGAGTTCTGAATGATAAAAAAAAAATGGTGTTTAAACTGGTTTGTTCAAAGTACTTTTGATACAGAACGCTTATCCTCAACCCAGAGGGAACATAAACCTTGTTTCTAAATGTGAACCTGGTTC
>NC_090731.1:134175557-134188057 GCF_036898095.1 Palaemon carinicauda
TATCATAAGTAGACTCAATTCTCGTCAACGCCGCTTGAATCGTTTAAAGGGATGCGGTTTGGAAGAATTATTTACTGATCACTCACTCTGTATACGAATGCCCGGCTACCTTCTTAAAATTTACTTTTAATAGTTTTATTCATAATACGATAATAAGGGAGGCTATGATTGCCTCTCCGAGGACTTGGAATATAGTATTTACTCTTGAAATGTTTTCATTTGAATATTTTTGGCAAAAATCTAAAATAATTTAGACATAGCTTTCAGATTACCAGAGATGTTCACTTCATGAACAATAACTATTATTTACTCAATTTTCAACAAGGAATGTAAACAAAATCAACTGAAAACGAAGACACCCAAATTTCGAAAAATCAAGAAATTTGATACAGAATCTCCAAATGAATTTAAGGACTTTAAAAACGAAGGGTCACGCAAATATTTTTTTCCGAGAAAGCGACTGATTATCGATAATTTTCTCTGCAGTCAATTTGAAGAACGCAAACTTTTAACAGTAATTGCAAAATTTCTTAAGAGAAAACATCCATATCGTCGATTCATATCTTAAAATATCATTAAAACTATTTTTAGATATTTCATGGCCACAGAATATAACAGTTCAACAAAAATACGAACAAATCATCTTTCCTAATGTAATCATCGAGGAAGGGCGATGTTAGAACATAAAAATACATCACGAATTCTACATATTCCTCGTTATTGGTCGACTCTACTTAAGAACCAACATTACTGGCGGTAGAAGGAACTCTTGTTTGCTCTCCTAACCACGGACCAAATATAACATTCTTACATCATGGTTACATTTGGAGCATGAAGAATTAACTTTTCTTCCTGGACCTACTCGTGGCATGAAGGATACCATAATCCCCCCTTTGATATGGTGATACGTTTTTGTAAGGTCCTCATAAAAGTACCCCCTTTTTATCAAAGTCCAATTCATGCTACATAAATGACCGTATCCAACCTTTGTGGAAGGAACTTTTACGACATAACCTCCACAATTTTAAAAGGATGCGTTTCACATTAAGAGTTTATCAAGAATAAAAATAACCATAATTCTAATTAGAATTGTACCTATAGAAATGAAATAAATATAAAAAGAAAGGTTATAATAAATTTAAGAAATCTAATTTAGAACCATTTACGATTATACAGGGTAAATAGTTCTTTAAGAATTTCTGATAATCTAACAATCAAGCATCTTGTGAAGATTAACAAATCAATTTGTTTCTTTAGTTGACTTTTATAAAGATTATAATTTTTTCCTAAGTATGCAATGGTAGCAAGGATAACTAACTATTATCACAATCATTAAAAATACAAACGGTAAAACATACATTATACCTTACGAAACTAATCAGCTGTCTCGGATTTTAAAACAAATTCAAGCACTGTATCCTAATCGAACTGTCAATTTTGAAGCTCATTACACCTAAAAGAGGTAACTAATGGCAACGACGTGAAGTGGAATTCTCGCATAAATTATCCCTCCCGCCCCTTTCCTGCATGCTTGCGACTTCCTGTGTGGCTTTAGGGGCGTAGAGATTAGAACAGAAATGTTGCACTCGAGTAGAATTTGCAAAGTATTGGAGTTAGGCACCATATAAAACATTACCTCAGTTTTCTATTTATAATAAATTAATTTTTAAATTTAAAATTAATTTTCGAACACTTACCTGTATATCTTAATTCAGCCGATCACATCTGTGTCGGCTCCAAACAGATATAACTAATTAGGTGACTAATTATCTTACCCTCATTGATTGTGACCAACGGACAACTGGTCCAAAAATTCTCATTATGATTGAGTTAATAAAATTAAGGAAATCTCGATAAAAAATGAAACTAAAGCACAATACCTGAAGACTTTTTGGACCGAACGGTCGTCAAAATCTTTAGCCCTGTCGGCTTAACTGTTCAACAGGTAACTGATTGACAATTAGAAAATTGTCAGTTGGTCACGTGGTCCTCTTTCCCTCCCCCACCAATGGTGGGGGGGGGAGAGTCTCTCCACCAACCTGTTACTGAGTCATTCTTTAAGAATATGTTGTCGTAAACCTGCTTATGTATAAAGTGGGAAGGGTCTTCCATTAAGTTATACAGGTAAGTGTTCGAAAATTAATTTCAAATTTAAAAATTCATTTGTCTCACGCTTATCCTGTACGTGTATAACTTAATTCAGCCGATTACCAGCATTTACCCTGGATGGAGGGCATAAGTAGAAATATTAACAGCTGATATAATTAAGTAATCTCTAAAGAATACAAACAGACCTGAGAGGACCTCAGAGTAGTTACCTTGACTGATATAGGGCATCTCCATGTGTTGCAGTGAACTGGATCACCATCAGTCAAGTTCAATCATGGCTGGGTCAGTCTTAAGGCCTAGTCGACTAACTACCCTATTCTAAACTCAGTTCCTAACCTTGTATCAACAACTTGCATATGTCGGTTAAGTCCGTTAGTCTAGTCATATGTCTGAATTATACAACCTGCCTAAGCGAGGTTTTCATTCGCACAGAGTGAGCCCTTATTCATATCCCATCTCATTCATGCCTTTCATTCTTCCTTACATACACTAATTATTTAGGTAGGAGGCCAAGTAGATGTTAACCAACAATTTCTCCAGCTGCGACAATTGGACCGAAAGATCGTATGTTATCATACACCAACTCCACGTAATGGAGGTAGTGGAAAACAAAAACTGTATTCCCTTTCCATAAAGCAGCGTTCAGGACTGACTTCAATGAAGAGTTCTTCCAAAAATAAAGAGATGTGGTATAACCCCTCAGACTGTGGGTACCTCTTCCCTTCTAGGACGCACTGTTTGATAAAGATCGGGGAGAGGCCTTTGCTATGAGTCTCCTGATAAAGAAAGAAACAGCAGTTTTCATCATGGCCTTCGACTGTAGTTTAGGGGAGACGAAGAGAGCCCAGGGTCTGTGAGGGATAGCCTTTGTTCTGGCTAGATAATAGTGCAAGGTTCTCACTGGGCAGTACAGTCTCTACTCCTCCAGATGCCCAACTGTTTCACTTAAAGAAGAGAGAAGAAACTCTCTGGGAAGAGGGCTGGACTCTGATTCCGTCTTGGCTCTGAATTCTGGAAGGTATGTAAGGACCGTGTCCTTCCCTCCTGTACCTACAAAAGCAGAGATGGCTTGTATTTCTCCCAGTCTCTTGGCTGTAGCTAAAGTAACCAAGAAAAGTTTCTTGGTAGTCAAGTCTTGTAGAGAAGCTACCCCGAGAGGTTCAAAAGGAGCCGCTGCTAAAAGCTTGAGAACCACATTCAAGTCCCACTTGGGAGGACTAATGGAAAACTTGGGAACCTCAATCTCAAAGGATCTGATCAGGTCAGAGAGAATAGGGTCCTCAAAAACTTCACCAAAAGACAGCCTAAACACAGAGGCTAGTGCCGACTTATAAGCTTTAACAGCTGACACTGAAAGCTTTCTCTCCTTCCATAGATAAAGGAGGAAATCCAAAATCCTTGGAACTGTAGGTCTAGAAGAAATGTGGTGGTTCCTCTTACACCAACCTCTATAAACTACCCACTTACGCTGGTAGTTTAAATTGGTAGTGTGTCTTCGTGCCTTGGTGAGGTGAGCTGTTCAGCCACTGCTGAAGATACTCCCCTCGCTCTAGCGATACGCTTGACAGTCTCCAGGCGGTTAGAAGTAACGAGGACGGTCAAAGGTGGAACCCCTGGAAGTGTGGTTGGCATAACAGGTCATACCTGACAGGCCACCTCCTTGGAATGTCTATGGAAAGTTCTAAGAGTCTTGCAAACCATTCTTTCTGAGGCCAGAACGGGGCTACCAGGGTCATTGTGCATCTCTGCGATGACTGAAATTTGTGTAAGACCTGGTCTATCATCCCTAATGGTAGAAAGGCTTAAGTCTGTAGGTTTCTCCAGTCTTGAAGCATAGCGTTGACACCTGCAGATTGAGGATCTTTCTGAGGGCTGAAATATGTTGGAAGAAGGAAATTTAAAGCAGTTGCAAACAGGTCTATGTTTGCTGGCCAAAGGTGAACAAGGCGATCTACTACCTGCTGGCAAAGGGTCCATTCGGAACCTATCACCTGGTCCCCGCTGCTCAGAGCATCCGCAATGATATTCTTCTTTCAAGGGATGAATTGAGGTCGGAGAATAACGTTGTGATCCTCTGCCCACTGTAGGATCTCCTGAGCAAGAAGGTTGAGAGGTTGAGACTTTGTTTCCCCTTCCTTCTTCAAATAGGAGATTGCGGTGGAATTGTCTGCATACACTGCGACTACTTCGGATGTACACAGAGGAGTGAAGTGGAGAAGAGCCTCCCTGATTGCCTTGAGTTCTCTCCAATTTATGGACCTGGAGCTCTGGGAAGGAGTCCATAAACGAGCAATGCTTTCCTGCTCTAGAGAAGCTCCCCACCCTATTTCTGAAGCGTCTGTATGCAGGACAAGCGTAGGTTCGAGGACTTTGGGTGATAGTCCTGCATTCAAGTGTATCTCCTGGGACCACCAAAGAAGATCCTCCTGACTGCATGCTGTCCACTGAATTTGTTTGGTGTTGTCCTGCCAGTCCCAATGTTGTCTCAATGTGAATTGAAGATCCCTCATACAACGTCTTCTGTTGGAAACTAGTATCGTGAGAGAAGCAAGGTGGCGTTAAGGGCTCATCCATAGAGAAACTCTTGGGGTTGGATGTAACAAGAACTCCTCTATAATTCTCCTGAGGTTGTCTTTCCTCTCTTGAGATGGGAAGACCCTTAAAAGAGGAGATACAATCTTCATTCCCAAATAAGTCGTCTGTTGAGATGTGTGAGAGAAGACTTCATGTAGTTTATCTTTATTCCAAGTGTCCTGCAAAGATCTAGGACCAATTCCTTCACACAAAGAGCTTCCTGAAGGGAAGAAGATAGGAAGAGCCAGTCGTCCAGATAGCAGCACATCCGAATACCCATCAGGTGGAGTCTGGCTGCAACTGGGGCCATGATCCTGGTGAAAACCCGAGGAGCCGTTCCCAGTCCAAAGCAGAGACACGAACTGCCAAGTCTCCTCTCCCCAACGGAAGCGCAGAAGATGGCGAGAGTCCTGATGAATTGGGACTTGGAGATAAGCATCCTGGAAGTCAATGGTAAAGAACCAGTCCCCTTCCCTTATAGCTAGAAGAACCGTCTTCGGAGTCTCCATCTTGAACTTCGTAATTTCTAAGAAGGAGTTGAGGATAGAGAGATCGATGATGGGTCTCTAACCTCCTGAAGCTTTCGTCACCACAAACGTGTGGCTGTGAAAACTCCAAGAGTTGGGCGGGGCTGGCTCTATGGCCCCCTTGTACTTTAGCTGTAGCATCTCCTCCCTGAGCGCTTGTTGCTTTACGGACCTACCGGAGTAACTGATGGATGGTGGCGAATGACTGATCAAGGGTGGCTGAGACTTGAGAGGTTATCCTGTACCCTTCCCTTAGTACAATGGTCATCCAAGGGTCCGAATTCAGGGCCTCCCAAGCCTGCCAATGATGATGTAAGCAGCAACCCACTTGTACGTGTTCGTGTGAAGGAACTGGCCCCTATTTCTGAAAACCCTTTGGGACAGGGTTCTGTGAGGACCTAAAGTCCTCCTCCTTGTCCTGCTTCCTGGCTTGGAAGTTTGATGAAGCAACAGCTGTGGACTTCTGCCTCTTCCCATATCTATTATCATTTCCTCGATCTCCTTGCTGAAGTATAGGGCGTTTGCCCGGATCCCTCTGAGGGTAGGACTGTTTCTGTTGCGGCTTAAATAAAAACGATTTCTTTATTAACAAATCCTTTAGCATATCTTCCTTCCGCATCTTGGAAGACAGTTGGGCCCGAGAGAGAACATCCTCCAGAATATCAGGTTCAAAAAGGTGACGTCCAAACATCTGGGATTCCCTCAGTAGGTCTTTATGACGTATGGAGAGAGAAGCAGGGGCTCTGCCGAGAAGATGGTCCCTTCTTTTACTAATCAGGTAAGCCTCGTGGTAAGTAGCCTCTTTCATCTGGTCCTCAAGGCAGCGTCCAATAGACCTGGCTATCTGTAGGTAGAGGGGTCAGTGCGTTGTGAGGAAATAAGGTTCCTTCAGAAAAGCTGTCAATATATACCACAGCCAGGCCAGCATGGTCCCAACTTCCTGTATTCTTCTAATGGAGGCTTCCAGTCTCTTGCACTCTTTTACTGTCGTACCAACCATGGCATGTTCCCCTTTCACTCGTGAGGGTAACACATCCTCAAAGGAGGGGTTGACAGGTGTGGGAGCTGGACCATAAGAATCTTCTTCCAGCTGCAGGTATCTCTTGGTCTTGCCTAGAGCAATGGTGTGGTTTGGGATGCATCCAGCCTGAATTCTTTCCTTTGCTCATTTTCTGACTCCCTGGCGAGCTAATTCTAAGGGTTCTGATGGTGTCCATTTGGGTAATCTGTCAAACTTCTGCTTCTCCACACACTGAACAAAGCAATTCAGGGGGGGGGCTTAGAGGAAGTTGAAACCTCCTTCACTTGACGAACACTCTTTGGGAAGGCATTCTCAGAAAGACTCATCAATTCCCTGAAGGAATTAGGGATCAAAGTTTCAAGAGCTATGTCATCCATCTCGTCATCCTGAAGAACTCTAAATTTCTCCGCTGCCGCCCAAAGTCTCCAGGAGAATTCTGCATATCCATCGTTGGATGAGGAAACTGTAGAAGGAGACCTATGATCATGCCGGGTTCTCGGCTGAGAATGTTGTGAAGATCTGGGGGTTCTGGTAGACGAAAGATGTCTATTTCTGGAAGGGGAATGGTTTCGGGAATGACATCTCCCAGTACTACTGGATAAAGAACGATGAGAATGTTTGGAGAACCTGTAGGATCTCACAGGACAGGTCGAAGAAGATCTATGGTGGGATCTAACAGATGAACGGCTAAGTCTCTTGACCTCCCAATGAGTCCTGGAATAAGGAGAAAGGTGGTCTGGGGAATGATGGGACCAACTCCGGTTGCTTCTCCTCGAAGACTGGCTTCTGGACTTTCGGTCAGAGGAAACACTAGAGTCCCTCGAGGACCTGTGGGATGAGAGTCCGGGTGTGCGGTTTGAAGAGTGATGAGATAGGTCTTTATGATAGGATCTGGATGTGGATCTACTCTTGGGAGACATGCTGGAGTTGGACTGTTGAGAGGTATGCCTCCTACTAAGAGACGAACTCCTAGAAGGATATTTCCTGCGACTGGAACGCAGATTAGACTTTCCTGGGTCTGAAGGTTCATGGTCCTGCGAAGGCGCAGGGGAGCTCCCTCGTCGACAATGAGGAGAATGAAATCTTGACCTCCCTGGGTCTGAAGATAAAGGAGCCAGCGATGGTGTAGAGGTGCTCCCTCGCTGACGATGGGGAGAACAAAGTAGCGATGGGGTTTTCTTTGTCCAAGTTGCTCATACACCCATCATGGGTGATGGCGAACTGGACCTGCGACCTGCCCTACTTTGAGGAGGGGATCACCTCATGGTGTCAGCTCGCCTCAGCAACTGGCGTACCAAGGGCAGTTGCAGAGCTGTTAGGCAATACAGGAACATTTAAAGCATTAAAGCAATTCACTAAAGAGGAAATGTTCTCAATCACCTTTGAGAACTTAGCCTCCCAAATAGGTTGCACTTTCTCAAAACAACTTATAATAGCATTAGAACTCTCGGCGGTAACCGGTGTAGCAGGAAAAACGGACCGGGCAACATCTACAGAAGAGCTAAAACTACTTATCCCTCCTTCTGGGACATAGTCCTTCGGAGGTTCTACCCCCTCCCCTAAGGCTGAACTAATCTCCTAGGAAGGTGAAGACCTAACCTCGTCCTCCGGCAGACCACTCTTCATGGTCTTACTAGACTTATAACTACGTTTCTTGGCTAAAGAGTCTATAGGCTTGACATATAACTTATGGTCTTCTTTAGACCAACCCTTACACTCGTTACAAGTAACATTAATGTCACACTCAATACCCCTACATGACTGACAAAGAGAATGAGTATTAAAGGCAAACTTTCTACTTATCCTAATCGAACAATTAGTGCAGGAGCGACGAGTCCCAGCGTCAGATGGCATACTCATAGATCACTAACACCATCAAAGGATCCAAAATCACTTGAATACCACAAATCCAAGGTATAGACATTAACAAAAACCAAAAAAAATTCTAAATAAATTCAATTATATCAGAATGTTGGAGCGACAGCACAAACGTGCTTCTGTGACAACAGATGAATAAAGAAGGACTTAGTAACCGGTTGGTGGAGAGACACCCCCCCACCATTGGTGGGGAAGGGAAAGAGGACCACGTGACCAACTGACAATTTTCTAATTGACAAGCAGTTACCTCTTAAACAGTTAAAGCCGACAGGGCTAAAGATTTTGACGACCGTTCGTTCCAAAAAGTCTTCAGGTATTGTGCTTTAGTTTCATTTTTATCGAGATTTCCTTAATTTTATTAACTATCATAATGATACTTTTTGGACCAGTTGTCCGTTGGTCACAATCAATGAGGGTAAGATAATTAGTCACCTAATTAGTTATATCTGTTTGGAGCCGACACAGATGTAATCGGCTGAATTAAGTTATACAGGATAAGTGTGAGACAAATGTCTAGTTTTGACAATCATATACTTCCTGCTAACCTGAGATACAGTGCGCTTTTTTTTTCTTTGCGTTTGAAACGTCTCAATTTACATCCCTTCTACTCTCTATATTTTTGTCGCCCAAAAACAATATGTTAATAATTCATAACCAGGGTCAATGTATTATATGACAATTGCAAAACTTTCATTTTCTTGCATGGATGGCAAGTAAAATGTACACCAAGGGGAACGAATGTCTCGGCACCGGTATCAACTGTTTCCTTTTATTTCGAAATCAACAAAACATACGCCATTCTGCCACAAGAAACGCTATAAGAAAAAATGTTGACGTAAATATAATCTTTACATCGATACTGTACTGCCTTTGATGGTGACATGCAGGTGTTAACAAGAATTGTCTGTTAACAATGCATCTAACACAGCATAACTTGAGTAATTCTACCACACCCAAAATCAAATGGAAATGGGTTTGCTATGCAATCAGATGAATACCATTGCTTACTTGATTGATTTTTCAACCACGTCGTAACCTTCCCAAGAACGTTTCTGAATTATATTATGGGCTGGTGTAACTATCCATTGTATTTGATTGTTTGATTCAAATTTCACAATATTTCAGTGATTCAAATTTCACAATATTTCAGTGATTCAAATTTCACAATATTTCAGTGATTCAAATTTCACAACATTTCAGTGATTATTATAACATTACAGTAATCTTTAATGATTCAAAATTTCCTGAAGTATAGTTAATAAAAGACCCACATTCAATCGATATCTGAGATTTTTGTTGATCTTACAGCCTAAGTCATAGCATGAATTATGAACTGAAAAACCACCTCCCCTTCCTTAACACAGAAGTAATAAGAAAATTTCTCCATTCCCTGGAACATCTCTGCAATGAAACAACGTACAACTGACAGCAAAAAGGAAAATATATATATATATATATATATATATATATATATATATATATATATATATATATATATATATATATATACAGTATATATATATATATATATATATATATATATATATATACAGTATATATATATATATATATATATATATATATATATATATATATATATATATATATATATATATATATATATATATATGATAAATTTTGCACATTTTTACGTGTTTTTCATATTCAAATAAGCCATATATATTTTTGATATATTAATGTCTGGATTCTCTTAACGACCTCGGGATCAGAGCCCCAGGCGAAATCACACAAAGACAAGAGCTTGGCTCCGGCCGGGAATCGAACCCTGGTCGGCAAGCTTATAGAGACAGTGACTAACCCATTCGTGGCCGAATGGGTTAGTCACTGTCTATATAAGCTTGCCGACCAGGGTTCGATTCCCGGCCGGAGCCAAGCTCTTGTCTTTGTGGCCGAATGGGTTAGTCACTGTCTATATAAGCTTGCCGACCAGGGTTCGATTCCCGGCCGGAGCCAAGCTCTTGTCTTTGTGTGATTTCGCCAGGGGCTCTGATCCCGAGGTCGTTAAGAGAATCCAGACATTAATATATCAAAAATATATATGGCTTATTTGAATATATATATATATATATATATATATATATATATATATATATATATATATATATATATATATATATATATATATATATATGCTTGATAGCCACAATGTTTCCGTTCATATTGCATAGATCCAGGCTTCCAAGGTTTAAAAGCTTTCACCTCACAAAAGTGTAAAACACGCGCTACAAACAAAGCCAATTCTTTCAACTAGTAAACGTTTGTAAAACACTTGAAACAAAACGGGCATATCTTTCACCGCGTAAAAGTTTGTAAAACACGCGAAAACATATCGGGTAACGCTTTCACCGCGCAAAAGTTTGTAAAATACGCGATAAAAAAAAGGCAACTGCTGTCTCCAAAAAAACACCTAAAATTATCATTAACTGATAAACATTATAAGCTTCTGTCGATCTTAGTAAAATTTCCTCTAACAACCAATCCAATAACATAACTGGCAGGTAAAATTCGTTTACTACGTTTACTCTCAGCATTCCTTCGTTATGATAAGTTTCAAATAAAAAAAAAAAAAAAAAAAAAAAGTTGGTTACTTGTAACATCAACCCTATATAGATATGGGTAAATGATAAAACAGACCTCACTTTCATTCAACACCCAACCTTCACTTCCGTAAATGATAGGTGACTCCAATATTACTTTTATGCATCCTAAACTATGTTCCCATAGACTGTCCAAGTATTGGTATTATTATTATTATTTCTTGATAAGCTACAAACCTAGTTGAAAAAGAAGGATGCTATAAACCAGGGGCTCCAAGAGGGAAAATAGTCCAGTGAGGAAAGGAAACAAGGAAAAATAAAATATTTCAAGAAGAGTATCAACATTAGAATATATACTGTATATCCTATATAAACTATAAAAACTTTAACATAACAAGAGGAAGAGAAATAAGACAGAATAGTGTTCCCGAGTGTAGGCTACCCTCAAGCAAAAGAACTCTAACACAAGACAGTGGAAGACCATGGTACAGAGGCTATGGCACTACCCAAGACTAGAGAACAATGGTTTGACTTCGAAGAGTCCTAGAAGTCCCTTCTACCCGTACCAAGAGGAAAGTGGCCACTGAACAATGACAGTGCAGTAACCACTTGGGTGAAGAAGAATTGTTTGGTAATCTCAGTGTTGTCAGGTGTATGAGGACAGAGGAGAATATGTAAGGAAGAGGCCAGACTATTCGGTATTGGTGTGTAAGTAAACAAGGGGAAAATGAACCGTAACCTAAAATGATACAATGTAGTACTGTCTGGGCAGTCAAAAGAAGCCATAACTCTCAAGTGGTAGTATCTTAACGGGTGGCTGGTGCCATGTCCAACCTACTACCTAATAGGCTACCCATCTTTCCAATTTCCTGCACACACCCTCTTACCTTCCTCAATTTACCTATTCGGCGATACTACTCCTTTCGTCATGCTACCATTCATCATGCTTACTTCCCGATAAGTTAATGAGCGTCTCTTCCATTTTTCCACAATAAACAACGGCTGTCTTACTCTCGTTCACATGTATTATTATCAATTTGCTCCTCTTGTAACAGCTTGTCTTGCAATTATCAGACATTCCACAGTACATTTATATCTTATTTTCTTATCGTAAACTTTTCATTTTGATCAATGTAATTTCTCCAATTTGTCTCATTAATACATCCAAAACGAAAACGATGTTAGGCAGCCTTGGAAAAATTATGCATCATTGTCTTAATGCACTTTTACATCAAACTAGGAATTCACCATTTAAATGATTTTTGCATGATTCACTTCGATAAAATAACATCAATAATTCTCATAAACGTATCTCCTGTGGCCTTTATATTCAAAGCACTTTACATTGTAAATCAATAACAAGCTTTTCACTGGTCCATGTATGTCATAAAAAACTTTTGCTTTACGCTTAAATTTTACGCAAGATATTCTGGATTAGTTTCTTACGTGACTAAACTCAATTTGTTCTCCTATCAATACTCAATCATCTACTTCTCTTTCCCTATCAAAACACGAAATCGGTCCTAGTACACGCAAAAGTGAAGTGTCCATATATCTTTTATAATCTCATCTATTACTTATACCCTAATTCGAAAGAAAATCATGTCTTTAATAACTTCTATGATTAGCACATAATCACATTTTCACCAGCATACTACATCACCTCTCTTGTAATCCCTTTAACTCCTGGTGTCTATCTGTTACTCTTCAAACTTTCAATTGCTCTCTTCATCAAAAGTACCTTCTAGAGGCCTTATAAAACGTACCCTATAACCCCGAGTTTCGTGTCATTCACCTCTACCCTCTTCTATCCTTCCTACTCCATCTACTTCT
>NC_090731.1:134190557-134200557 GCF_036898095.1 Palaemon carinicauda
AAGTGATTATCTTAAGGCCAAACATGACTGGTGGATGGGGGATATTGGAAGAAAGCCATCTTAGATGACCTCACAAGATGTTAAAAAGAAATTCCCAGTATCAAGATTAGGAGACGGCACAGACCAAAATGGAGTATGGGAATGAGTACCCTTCCCGAAAGTTTTAGTCTAATCTAATAATGCTGTACTCCCACCAAGGAAGTGTCTCCAAGATCTTAATTATGTGCTGCCAGAAGACTATTGAGGCAGCAGGGACCCTTAACCCCACATGCCATAAGAGGAGACCTATATAATTCTGATGAAATCTCCAGGGCAAGACAAAATATTCATCTACGCAAGAAATGTCTACGAAATCAATTTTAAGATAGGAAAGAATAAAAACTTTCCATACTATATACTATTTTTGTTGACCAGTTAGACTGGCAAATCCCTTGGCAAGTCTGCCCCAGTAGTGGTGGTCCCCATGGAGGAGACACGAAAGGAATTTAGATCAGGATATATCAATACAGTTAAAACCACCTTTTCAGAAGCTTGTTTTGCAATCACCCAAGATATGTATGAGAGGGCAAAGCCAAATGTTAAGAGCAGTATAGGCCTAAAAGAATGTTTCCCAAAAATGTGGAACTACATCAGGGGTCTGCATTGAGCCCTTACCTATTTGATCTGGTCATGGATGTAGTAACACAAGGTATTAGAGATCAGTCTACATAGTGCATGCTTTTTGCTGATGATGTTATACTGTGTAGCACTAGGCAAGAGGTAGTAGAAGAGAAACTGGAGGAGTGGAGAAGAGAAATGGAAAATAGAGGATTGAAGATCAGCAGGAAAAACCACAGAGTATTTGAGATTGAAATATGGGGAGGATGGGGAAGTTAGTTTACAAGGAGATTGAAAAGAGTTGAAAATATTAGGTATTTAGGATCAACAGTTGCAGAGGATGGTGATCTGGGGGCAGAAATAAACCACAGAATACAAGCAGGATGGAAGATTTGGTAAAAAGTGCGTGGAGTACTATGTGACAGGAAAATAGGAGTTAAGTTGAAAGGTAAAGTACACAGGACAGTTATGAGACCGGCAATGATGTATGGAGCGGAGACGTGGGCAATAAAGAAGACAGAAGAGAAGAAACTGGATGTGGCAGAGATGAGAATGTTGAGATGGATGTGTGGGGTGACAAGAAGAGATAAAATACGGAATGAGGTAATTAGGGGTACTACAGGAGTTAGAAAACTATCAGATAAGATCCATGAAAGTAGACTGAGGTGGTATAGTCATGTCATGAGAAGAGATGAATAGTATATTGGGAGGAGAGTGATGGAAATGGAGGTATAGGGAACGAGAAGGAGAGGGAGACCAAAGCGAAGGTGGATGGACTGTATCAAAGATGACCTTCGATCAAAGGGATTAACCGGTGATGAAGTGTGGGACAGAGGTAGATGGAGAAAGCTGACCAGAAACATCGACCCCACATAGAAGTCGGAAAAGATGCAGACAAAGAAGAAAAAGAAGATTAGAAGGCTCCTTTAATGTAACAGAAACATGCGGCACCACTACTGATGAAGGGTTGACCTTTCCATATATCTATCATCACTTGATGTCCTTAGACATTTAATTAAGCACTGCTAAGATGACTTCATTGTAAGCTCTCAAAGTGTAGAATATATCGAGTTGACTTTAATGAGAGGGGAATTCAGTTTTAAAGAACTAGTACTTGTTTCAAACAGTCATAGACTTTATTCTTAAACAAGTTTTCAAAGGCAAGGCCCACTGCTAATAACTGTGAAAACTGTTACCTTACAGTGAAACGATTTAGTCAAAGGCTAGGCCCACTGCTAATAACTGTGAAAACTGTTGCCTTGCAGTTGAACTATTTAGTCAAAGGCTAGGCCCACTGCTAATAACTGTGAAAATTGTTGCCCTCCAATGGGACTATTTAGTCGAAGGTTAGGCCCACTGCTAATAACTATGAAAATTGTTGCCTTGCAGTGGGACTATTTAGTCAAAGGCTAGCACTACTGCTAATGACTTTGGAAAATGATACCTTGCAGTTGGACTATTTAGTAAAAGGCTATGCCCACAGCTAATAACTGTGAAAACTATTGCCTTGCAGTGCGATTATTTAGTCAAAGGCTACGCCCACTGCTAATATCTATAAAAACTATTGTCTTGCAGTTGGACTATCTAGTAAAAAGCTAGGCCCACTGCTAATAACTGTGTAAACTATTGCCTTGCAGTGGGACTATTTAGTCAAAGGCTAGGCCCACTGCTAATAATTGTGGAAACTGTTTCCTTGCAGTTGGACTATGTAGTCAAAGGCTAGGCCCACTACTAATAACTGGGAAAACTGTTGCCATGCAGTGGGACTATTTAGTCAAAGGCTAGTCCCACTACAAATAACTGTGGAAACTGTTGTCTCTCAGTTGGACTATTTAGTAAAAGGCTAGGCCCACTGTTAATATCGATGGTTGATGACTGCAAGGTCAGCAATCTTAAAACCCTCTGCCAAATTATGAACCATGCCTGATGCTATTAGAAATGTGGATGCTGCTAGGGTGTCCCCTGTAAGATACCCACGTCAGGATCCCCCTACTGGTGTGATAAATGGACGAGGGGTACCAGAGGGTTCACATCTGCGGCCAAAGAAGACAGTGAAGAGTATAAAAAATCAGAGCGGGTACTTGGAATGTTGGTACATTTAACGGGAAGATTGATGGAGATAGTGGATGTTATGGAGAGGCAGAAGATAGATGTCTTCTGTGTGCAGGAGACTAGATGGAAAGGGAATAGAACTAGAGAGATCGGAAATGGGTATGAGCTCTATTACAACCGGTCGCGAGAGGGAAGAAATGGAGCTGGGGTCATAATAGGTAATAACTGGAAAGAAAAAATGGTAAAAGTAAAGAGAATAAATGATAAGCTTTTAAAGATCCCAATGATAATAGGGGATTAGGTAATAATTAAAATTTCAGCATATGCCCCTCCGTGTGCGGACAGAGTGTCGAACAGACAAAGTGTCAAAAGAGAGATAGAATAACGTATCCATTTATCTAATGACCTAATAATTAATCTTTAACCGTGAGACAATGTTTACAATGATTTATCCTTGCATTCACATTCTAGAGAGAGAAATTGAAAATAAAGTATCCAATTGTCTAATGATTGAAATTACTCGTTATCAAATTATCCTTTAGCAATATAACATTGTTTACCTTGATATATCTTTTACATATATACAGTATTCAGTCTGTTATGAGATTCCCTCACTAGTTATTCACTCACCAGTTAACTTCCTTCGGGATTCCAAAGTTTCAATTCAACTTTCCATTATACTAAATCCATCATAATGGAAATAATCAAGACTCAAAAGGGTGGAAAGAAATTGCTACACGAAGGCTATGCATACGTGATTGATAAAGTGATTAATGAACGAATTTATTAGAAATGTGAAAAACGACACCATTGTAACGACAGAGCAATAACGCAAGGTAAATCTACAGAGCATTCACATCAGCAAGACAGTTATCATATTGATGCTATAAAAGTTATAGACAAGATTAAGATTCATTCGCAACATTCTGGGGAAACTAATCATAGGAGCCGACATGAAGGACAGAGTGAGGAAGAGAAGAGATGGATATGACGATTTACATGGAGGCCATGGGTTTCGAATTAGAAATGAGAATGGAGAGTATATATTAAAGCTAGCTCAGAATTTTGAAGTGGCATGTATGAACACCTGGTTTCAGAAGCTGGATAAGCATTTAATAACCTTTGAAAATGGATGAGTGGAAAGCCAAATAAATTACAAAATGGTTAGAGAAGCAGACCAAAAAATATGATACCTGTACAGTGATTTTGGGGGTAAGCACGTGCTGAAAAACATATACTGGTAGTAATGGGTTTTAAAATGAGGTAGAAAACCAGAGAGAAAGAGGAGATCTAGAATTAAACTTGGGACCTTACAAGAAGAAACGTGCGAACAATTTAGGAGTATTGTGAGAGAGACAATTGGAGAGGTTGAACTTAGATATTGGACAGGGTAACAGGGTGGAAAATATCTGGGTGGGTATGAAAGAAATGTGTAAGGGAAACGAAGGAACTAGTGGGACTAGCCAGACAGTACTTCATTGGATCCCTCTCTCTGGTTACGGCTCATTTCATCTTTGCCGAAACACATACATATTATTCTTCATAATCTTGACAACACTGGAATTACCAAACAATTCTTCTTCTCTTAGGAGGTTAACTACTGTACCCTAATTGTTCATTGGCTACCTTCCTCTGAGTAAGGATAGAAGAGACACTTTAGCTATGGTAAGCAGCTCTTCTAAGAGAAGGACACTCCAAAATCAAACCATTGTTCTCTAGTGTTGGGTAGTGCCATAGCCTCTGTACCATGGTCTTCCACTGTCTTGGATTAGAGATCTCTTGCTTGGGGGTACACTTGAGCACACTATTCTATCTTATTTCTCTTCCTCTTGCTATTCTGAAGTTTTTATAGTTTATATATGAATATAAAGTTTTATTTCAATGTTTTTATTATTAAACTTCTGTAGTTTATTACCTTATTTACTTTCCTCAATGGGCTATTTTCCCTGTTGGAGCCCTTGGGCTTATAGCATCCTGCTTTTTTCAACTAAGGTTGAAGTTTAGCAAGTAATAATAATAATAATAATAATAATAATAATAATAATAATAATAATACGGTGTGTGGAAAGAAGAAAAGAGCTGGTAGGACAGATAGGTGAAAGAATCAATTAGAAGAAAAACAAAAGACTGAAGCTAATGGTGAGCAGTAAGGAAGGTAGGGACAGGATAGCCATACATGAAAGTAGAGGATCAGTTATGAAACAGGTAAAACAATTTCCATACTTAGGAACTGATATAAGTCAGGAGGGAAGATGTGAGGCTGAAGTTGAGAATAGGATAAAAGCAGCATGGGGTAAGTGGGAGGTAACAAGGTGTGTGTGTGATAATAAGATGCAAATAAAGCAAAATGTCAAGATCTCTAGTGCAGTAATAAGGCCAGTGTTATTGTATGGATTGAAAACTTGGACTTTAAGACGAAAAGAGGAAGCAAAGCTTAAGAACAGAGCTGAGAATGCTGAGGTGGATTATGGGAATGTCATTGCTTGAATGATTGCAAAATGATGAAGTAGGAAGAATGGCAGGCTAGTAAAGATTACAGAGATGTTAAGCGTCACGACTGAGATGGTGTGGACATATGTTGAGGATGGATGGTGGGGAGGGAGTGAGGAGGGCTTAAGAGGAACCTTTTTGGGGGGTTGAAGATCAAGAGGGAGGCAGAGAATTGGATGGCCAGATAAAGCAAAGGATGATATGGAGAGAAGAGGTTTGGTGAAAGATAATGCCTTTGATAGAGGGTATTGGAGAGGGCACATTACGCAACCAACCCTTTTATTTAGGGATAACGGAGGAACAGATACAGTTGATGCATACTATGTACGAATGTGCAAAAATATTTCATAAACAGTATATGTATGTTTTAAAAAACAACAACTGCAGCCCTTTCTAGTTCATTGCAGGACAAAGACCACAGCCGTCTTCTTGGTGCCTGAGGTTTGGACAGTTTCATCACCACGGTGGCCAGCGAGGATTGGTGAAGGTGGGAAATTTTTGTCTGATTTCCCATGGCAAACCAACATAGTATGGGTGGCCCTAACTACTACACCTCTGCTGATTATGGTGATTCACAACCCTTTCACTATTTTAAGGATCTCCACTCAAAGGGATATATATATATCATCATCATCTCCTTCTACGCCTATTGACGCAAAGGGCCTCTGTTAGATTTCGCCAGTCATCTCTATCTTGAGCTTTTAATTCAATACTTCTCCATTCATCATCATCTACTTCGCGCTTCTTAGTCCTCAGCCTTATAGACCTGGGTCTTCCAACTCTACTGGTACTTTGTGGGGCCCAGCTGAACATTTGGTGAACTAATCTCTCTCGGGGAGTGCGAAGAGCATGCCCAAACCATCTCCATTTACCCCTCATCATGATCTCATCCACATATGGCACTCGAGTAACCTCTCATATTGTTTCATTTCTAATTCTGTCCTAACATTTTACTCCCAATATCCTTCAGAGGGTTTTGTTCTCAAATCTACTAAATCTATTGGAGATTGTTTCATTGTCATACCATGACTCATGTCCATACAGTAACACGGATCTCACTAAACTGATATATAGTCTGCTTTTTATATGTAATTTCAGGCGATTTGATTTCCCAATTTTACTTAACCTAGCCATTGTCTGATATGCTTTTTTAATCTTTTATTAAACTCTAATTCTAAAGGCCGTGTATTGAAGATCATAGTTCCTAAATACTTAGATGATGAGAACGGAGTATGCAATGGAAGATGAAATATCATTAGAAGGAGAAAGGATTAATGATGTAGAATCATTCATGTCTATCTTCTATTTATCTTGAGCCCAACCTCGTATGATATTTCATGCATTCTGGTAAGAAAGCATTGCAAATTCTGTGGTGTTTTGCTAACAAGGACAAAAACATCAGCATACTCTAGGTCTGAAAAATTACTATCACAATTCCATTGCAATCCTTCTCCACCATCTCTGACTGTTCTACGTATTACAAAATCTGAGGAGGATAAACAACATAGGTGTTAACACATTCATTTGTAGTGCTCCGCTGTTCACTAGAAATTTAGTTAATAACATTAATTTTGCACTTGCTATGCTCATAACCGGACTTATTCAAATTTGCATACTTAAGAGGAATTCCATAATAATACAGGATCCTCCACAAAATTGGCCGGTGCACACTATCACAGGCTTTTTCATAGTCCAAAAAATGCCATCAAAAGGGGATTTCAATATTGTACGTATTGCTGTACAACATGTCTCAAAATGAAAATTTGGTAGGTGCAACTTCTACCTTTTCTAAATACTGCTTGTTCATCTGTAGTCTCTTCAGAATGAGCATACTATATATTTTCATGATAACTGATGTAAGTTTGATGCATCTGCAATTACTGCAATCAGTCAGCTCTCCTTTTATTTTTTTGCTATTTTCACCAACGCTCCTAATTCCCATTCATCAGGTTTTGCCTCTTCATCCCACATTCTACAAAATAATCTTGTAAGTAGTCTGGGAGTCACTTCATTTTCTAGTATCATCCTGACAGTTTTTCCTTCGTATCCCGGGGCTTTCCATCTCTTTAAGGTTTTTGAGGAAAGCTTCAACTTCAAAGACACTGAATTCATTCATGGGTACATCAAGGTCTTCACCAGCTTCAGGTATATCAATCAAATTATTCCCTTCATATCTCCTATTCCTAACCTCATTAAAATGTTCCATCCAACGTTGTCTGTCTTCATCTTCTGTTGCTACAACAGAGCCATCTCTCTTTTTGATGGATATATGCTTCTTCTTTGCCCCAGTAGATTCCATTAATAAGTATATGCGCAATTCTTACACAATAATCAGTTCCTAAATTCATAGCATAATATGCTAAATATTCCCTCCAGTCATTTCTGGCTTTCCTTTTAACCTCACTATAAATACTGGGATACTTTGTATGCTGTATTTTGTAATTTTCATTACTTCCTCGAAAATTTTCAACAAACAATCTGTCTTTGTCTCCTTTTTATACTGTGTGTGTGTGTGTATATATATATATATATATATATATATATATATATATATATATATATATATATATAAATATATATATATATATATATATATATATATATATATATTATATACTGTATATACAAAATATATATATATGTTTGTTTCAGTGTATTTTCACTTTATGATTTAGTATGAAACCTAAACTTGTATTACATCAACTTCTCCATTCATAATAGTTGACAGCTTGTCAGTTCTACCTGCTGCTTCTAATCTTTTTATCTATGTAAGGACCCAATAAGGAAATTCAACCGATCCATTATACTTAATACATTCAATAACACATTCAATTAAAGGTAAAACTAACAACATGCTAGCACATTGCAAAACTCAAATAAGCATGTTACTGAAATAAGGAAAATATAACATCACCATCAGAAACAGGTGAAACTAAAGGACAAAAAAGAAAAATGTTACATCATCGTCATAATATTTACCTAATACATGATCATAATTGCAATATAAATAATAAAATGAACTTACGCCCGAATAAAAAGAAATGAACGTCATCAACCTCAGCCAAGCAAATGGAAGGGCAACGATAAGTGACTTCCTATTCGGTACGTTTATGTAGGAGGGTTACTTCCGGTGCTTAGCTTTCGACCAGAGAAAAAATAAATACATGTTACTGGGACACGTGACTGTATTCCAACCATGTTTTAATAGATAAAGGTAAAAATCATAATGTTCATTAATAGAATACACTAAACTGTCCTAATGACTCAGGAATAACGCCCAGTTATTAAATATCCAATCATACAAGATTAATAAAAGGAATCGGGTTACAACTTTCAATATTCAATTTTAAATTAAACAAGTAAACTATTCATATTTCATTTTTAAGCATTCAAGATGCAATATATGTGCGTATGTTTTTAATGGGATAAGAGCGTAAAAGCGTAAAATGTTTCTCCCAAGGATTCTTGGCATACGATTTACCTTACTTCTAAAAATCTTTCGTAAATAAGATGTATAACTTCCATATAAAATGTAGCAATTGAACAAAAAATAAACTAATAAACTACACAGATTCATAAACGATGACGATGTATTGCTCAATCATTCCAATCGATCAATTGTGCTTGATTATAGCAAATTGCTCTTCAGCACGCCTTCAAATGCCTTTTACTAAATTTGGCAGGCCAAAATGTAAAACATACTAATGATAATAAATAACGATAAGTTTGTAGTTACAAATGAATAATAATAATAATAATAATAATAATAATTATTATTAATAATAATAATAATAATAATAATAATATCTTAGCATTATCACTCATAGCCCCATAAAATACATTCCGCAAGCATAAACTCAATTAAAAAGATTAAAAAACTTAATACCGCATTTCTTATTAGATAACTGCACCCGAAACACTTTCAAACACCTTTTCATATATCAATGTAAGGGAAGCTTCTGGGCAAAAAAAAAAAAGAAGGAAAAAAAATTATATATACGTATATATATATATATATATATATATATAGTATATATATATATATATATATGTATATATATATATACATACTCATTCCTCGTGTGCCTTTACCTTTTAGATCCTTAATTTGGCCCTGAATGCATTCAGAAAAAATCTCGACATTATGATGTTTCATAAAGATGAAAAAGTTATCATACCACATTTGACTACACGTTTCCTCTAGTTGATTATCTGAATTCAACATTAATTCAAGAATAAAAAGGATCTTATTCCTCTCGGCAAATAAACATGAATACAATCATTTTTATTGACATGAAAATACAACTTTAAAGGCAGATTTTTCTTGAATTTCTCATAAGTCAAATGTCAGAGAACACTTACTTTCCTCAGAACTGTTGCAAGCGGACTACAAGCCCCAGTCACCTCGTTGAAAAAATGTCGTGATGAAAAGGAAAATGCAATTTAATATTCATTAACGACCTTAATATAATAATATAACACTAACTCTAAACCTGATATCTGCAACAAGTATGGAAAATTACTATGATTCAGGAATGCTACGTCAATATGATTCACTCGAGTACATAATCTTTATGCTCTTAAAAATACTATACTCACACATTCAAATGATCCATCCACACCTACACTGAGACCCATACGTTACATCCAGTGAAGCATAAATTATCTATTATTATTATCATCATTATCATCATTACCAGCCAAGCTACGAACCTATTTGGAAATGAAGGATATTACAATTATGCCTATGAACTTCAAAAGGTACGGCAGCCAGCCCTGCGCGGAAAGAAACTAGAGAAATGACATTAGGTATAAATGAGAAATTATAAAATTATATATACATAATATACAAAGTCCAGTA
>NC_090731.1:134205557-134220557 GCF_036898095.1 Palaemon carinicauda
ATAAATATATATATATATATATATATATATATATAAATATATATATACATAAATATATATATATATAAATATATATATAAATATATATATACATAAATATATATATATAAATATATATATACATAAATATATATATATATATATATATGTAAATATATATATATATATATATATATATATAAGTATAAAACAATAACAGATACAGCCGTTCCTGGTCCAATGCAGGACAAAGACTTCAGATATGTCCCTTGTGATGTCTGGGGTTTGGCCCTTTGCATTACCATGCTGGCCAATGGTGATGGTTGGAAACTTTTCTGACCGCTCACAAGCCAACCTAGTAACGGTAGCCCTGACTAGTATAGCTTTGCTGATCATGGCGATACATAAACTCTTTCACCACGTTAATGTATCATGTATAAGCATTTGGGAGCGCATGTTACCGTGAATATGCGAAATACATTATTATGCATAAATTCTTAGTAAAAATGCATACTAACAAATACTTCAGTTAATATGCATAACCACTGAAAAATTCCAATACATAAGCATAATTTTTTAAATCCTAGTCACTTTGCAAAATTAGTGTTATTAACGTGGTTGTTTTTCAAAATAACTGAAACCTTCCAGTATATTTTCATAATCCCTGAAATCTTAGTAATTAGTTTACTGTTATTGACTTACATAATCAATAACAGTTGAAACTAGAGGGGCACTCTGTAGAGCGCAGACCTCCGCCGCGGCAGCTTATTTCTCGACATTTTGCTCGACCGTGACCTTTAACCTTAACACGTATTAATTGGCGTGGATTTTCATACACTCAAATATGAACCAAGTTTTAAGTCTCTGTGACGACGATGTCCAAATTTATGGCTGGACCTTCCAAAATTTAATCATTTCCATGATTAAACCACGATTAAATAAGTTCATCCCTGCATGTTTCACTACTCTACGATTAAAATTGTGGTCAAGAAGCTGTTCACAAAACAAACAAGCGCGCGCGCACACACACACACACACACACACAAACAAAAGCGAAAACATAACTTCCTTTCCACTTCGTTAGTGGAGGTAATCATAGATCCTATCATTTAGAATTGTAAGTGCATTACAAATATTAGATAAGCGTTATCCTTCTTTTGGTCGAGTCAAGTATTCGTAGTCTGAAGCAATGGAAGAAAGGACAATGTTAAAAAGACTGCAAAGGATTATCGTCTCCTTAAAAGAGTATGATGTAATGGAAATAACAGTGGAAGGCACAACGGTGTAATGGAAATAACAGTAGAAGGCACAACGGTGGGAAAAAAAAATAGCGGGAAGGATATACAGTATGCTTTAATTACATTTATGACAAAGTTTTATTTGAAACCCATCAAACTGTTAATAGAGCAAATGAACATACAGGGAAAAACTTGTATAATACAACAAAGAAAAAATTTGCAAGCATAAAAAATCTATCAAATAAGGCCAGGGGGGGGAGGAGGTTCAAGCCAATCTCGTCAAACAATATGAATTCTTTATGCCAGGTAGTAAGGAAATACAAAATTTTAAACATTTTTGTTCTGCCACTCAAATAGTTTGCGGTTGCAATAAGTTTCATGTTTGGGCTACTTTATGCTTTTAAAGGAATGGAGTCCTGAACAAAAGTTTTTCCGAGCGTCAAATAAGACTAGTCTTACCTATCTATCCTAATTTTGGAAAAAAAAATCGAAATCCTATTCCTTATGGAGGATATTAGAAAAGTAGTCTCTCTCTCTCTCTCTCTCTCTCTCTCTCTCTCTCTATATATATATATATATATATATGTATATATATATATATATATATATATATCTTTTACAGAGAATATATGTTGAAAAAGGTGATGTTATAAACAAAAAGTTATAAAAAACATGAAAATACAGGCACTGCGAGAGTGACAAAGTATATTGTAGGTAAAAAGATTTGAAATGTACAGTGATGTTAAGTTTTCATTATGAAATTAAGCGAAGGTGAGACTTCACAGTATATAGGAGATATCTAAAGGTGTGATTGGAACTAAAATAGAAAAAAGAAAATAATTAAAATCGCTATTGAATTTATTATAATTACCCTCTCTTTGCATTCGCCAAGAGAGATCAATTCACCAAACTTTCAACTGGGCTCTACAAGATACTAGAAGAGTTGGAAGGCCCAAACCTACATGACTGAGGACTATGAAGCGGGAAGTAGGAGATGACGAATGGAGAAGTATTGATTTAAAAGCTCAATATAGTGACGACTGGCGAAATCTAACAGAGGCCCTTTGCGTCAAGAGGCGTAGGAGGAGATGATGATGATAATACAAAAAGTGAAAAAATAAATAATTTTGCACAATCCTCAAGTCAATTTTCAAAGCAAGTTATTGCAATGAACGCCCGCATGCAAAAAAATAAAAAGATTATAAATAAATAGTAATAAAAATTATTCAACAGATAACTGCATAAAAGGATACACATCAATAAAGGGAAGGGAAACTAAACCCTTCATAGCAGTATTGTAGCCCCTCCTAAGCAGGTCACCAGCATGAACAACGATCCCAAAAGGATCTTCAACAGCTTTACGGTAAAAGAAATTAAATCCTTTTAGTGTTGGGTAGAGTAATAACATGGCCATTCAGCAGAATGTGCCTTTTGGCCCACTGCAAAACGTGAGAGTTTATAATGGTTCCTGAGGCCTATAAATGAACAGCAACAGCGTAACACACCTAATAAAATAAAGCTAAAATTATCTCCTACCGACATTGTAATGAATATTGCATATGAATAAGGAAAATTCGAAGCAATAATAGAAACGGTGGGAACTTTGTTCAAAAATACATTAGACAAAAAGGGTTCGCAGCTTCTGTAAATTCCCTTATATAATAAAAGTTTCAATTGAAGTATAACTTGATTGAAATAAGTTTTTCTTTAATAACACTTAAATGAGATAAAAAAAAAAACACCATCTCCTTTAAAATTAAATTAAAAGCAATGGAATAAGCCAAATATTAGTACAGATTAGTAGATAAAACGTTAAATAAAAACGGCTGTAAAGCAGTTACTTATTCTATTCATTTATTTGTCTACTGTTCATGTGCGTATTACAGGTCAAGAACTTTGGAAATAGAAGTGGTAGAAGTGTTGCGTAACGCGAAAAGTGAAATGGTCCAACTTAGAATATATATATAGATATTTGGTAAATATATTCAATATTGAATAAAGCAATTGAAAGACACTGATATCTAAATAACAATGCAATGGACGATGTACGATATTGGATTGATGACTTAATGAAAGTGTCATTCTGAGATAATTAAAGTGCAAAGAGACAAGTTGCTATTCATGTTTCTTTAAAAGAGCTGCAAGGCACACAAAATGGGATGATAAACATGTGGTTTCTTTGATAATGATGCTGTATACATACAAAGGGGAAGACGAGCACATGAAACACAGCATCGAGGTTACTGAAGTTTTCATTTCGGGGCGATAAAATAATACCTGTAAAGCTGGTTACTGAAACTTCAGTTTTTTCAGTAAATTCATCTTGAAGAATAGGACGTATGTGCAATAAAGAAGCCTAATGAAAAATACCATGATACGGTTACAGAAAATAGGAAAGGGCGAGAGATATGTCCTGAATATCATGAATCCACAAAGCTGGAATCATTTTTAGCCTTGAATCAATGGCGCATCTTGTGCAATATCTATGCGCTACAGAAAACAATGTTAGAGGAAACGTACAAACCCCTTCATTCACTGAAAAATTTGATTTTTCCTATATACGTCGACGATGACTCCCTTATGTTTACAAAAGGCGAGGCTAGCCTTTGTCTCGCCCCACGTGCTCAGACTATCCATTTCATCATGCCACGTGTCCAGGCCCCACAGGAATCCACACCCACCTCTGCCTATAAATATTTATGCCAGGACCTCACGTGCCTACTTGCTATATCGCCTCTAGATACACCCAATGATCGTCATCTGTCAAACTCACTTTTTCATCTGCTTCATGTCAATGAGGCAACAACAACAAAAAAATCTTCAAAGTCTTGCATTTTCTGTTTCGTTGAAATTTAAACCTTAAAACACTAGTACATGAAAAATCAAGCAAAACTATCTGACATTGTTCCTTCCTGCTTTGTCCATTTGTAACTGAAGACAGACTCAAGAGCTTACTTTCATCTTTGTTGTTAAGTTAAATAGGCTTTTCACCAGCACGGAGTATTGATCCTGAAGATACACTATACTTATATCTCTATATTGATGTACTGACCCATCAAATTGCATATTTATGAATTTATTTACGACTGTAATTTCTAAGTAACCGATGCGTCCCGAAGCAATACAGTACATAGCGCAGCAAACAAATATAAAAGTCATTATAAAAGTTTACGAGCCTCTTGTGACAAACATGCTGTTCAAGTTTGCACCAAAGCAAAAGCGACTGTCTTGAATTAAATCCACATATTCACACATATTGGTTAATATCTTAACATCGGGAAACTTTTAAATCAACATTTCATTTTTGGATTTATCATCACTATTACTTACAACGTTATTTTCACTGTCATTATTAATATCACTTATCATATATTGACCATGGTCTTATTATATAAGCCAATGAGCCAAGCTTGACTCTTACAGTGCTTGTCCTATTAAATTCGGGCATAAAAGTACTGTTTACATAAAACCTAATGAGAGGAGAGAGGAGAGAGAGAGGAGAGAGAGAGAGAGAGATAGAGAGAGAGAGAGAGAGAGAGAGAGAGAGAGATGAAAAATAAACTAACATAAAAAAAGGTGAAAATACCAATTTGAAGCAAATCAGACAATGGTTAGGTAGTAAAATTTGTAAATAAAATCGCCTGAAATTACATATATTAATCAGGCTATATATCAGTTTACTGAGATTGGTGTTACTGCATGGACGCAAATCCTGGTAAGACAATGAATCAATATCCAACAGATTTTGTAGGTATGAGAACAAAGCTTTCAGAAGAATCTTGGGAGTTAAATGGCAAGACTGCGTTAGAAATTACACTATTAAGAGAGATCACTCGAGTACCCTATGTGGATGAGTTCATGGTAAGGGGTAGATGGAGATGTTCACCAAACTTTTAACGGGGCTCCGCAACACTAGAAGAGTTGGAAGATCCATACCTACAAGACTGGGGGCTATGAAACGTGAAGTCGGAGATGATGAATGGAGAAGTATTGAATTAAAAGCTCAAGAAAGAGACGACTGGTGAAATCTAACCTCGACCCTTTGCGTCAATAGGCGTCGGAGGAGATGATGATGATGACTGACGATATAGCAGCAGCATCGACTTTTCATTACCAAACACCCCAACATGGGCAGGAATCCAACATGTTTCAATATCCATCCCTCGGGAATAGAATTTGTTAAGCAGCTCTTTAATTTTCAATATCAATTAGTTCTAACGAGTGTAAACCTTTAAGGGTTCTGTGGCACTTCCTGAATCGGTATAAATGACAAATTTATAGCTAACCATATCATCAGTTGTTTTAATAACATCAACTGCTAATATAATTGCGGATAGTTCAGATGAAAATACTGATGCCTCACTAGGTAATGAGAGAGAACTTATTTTGTCTGAGGATACTGCAGCACAACCCACCCCATTGAAGATTGAGGATTATAAATAGCATAGTATGGTTATTTCCTTTGAATATATACCAATACGGTCACATATAGTTTTGAATGCTAACACATCCCAACCTTGATCCCTTCTGTCATTAATCTAAGCAGGCAGTAATAACGAATGTGGATATATCCACACCATTTAAGAAACAAAATGAATAAAGAAATAATAATATAGATAACTATATAAATAACTATATAAACATAAGGATAAGGGAACTATTTATACTATTAGGACAGCAAGACGAAAAAAAAAATCCATAAAATTATGAGGAGATCGGATTGATATCAGGACGTAAAAATAGGAGAGAGAAATTTAAAAGTCGACCTAAGGGAGCAGTTTCCGGGTTTCCCTCAGTTCGAGAGCCCTCTTGTCCGTCATAGGCTTCAGCAAGGAAACAATATTCCGTGAAGTTGATTTACAAATCATGAAAACATATTCGAAACAGAAATAGTTTAATCCAACTTCTGGGTGCCAAATTTTCTGGACCACCGAATCTACTCCACTCTATTCTTTAATATTCAACTTTTTTTCCGCCAATATTCAGCATTTATATTAAATATTAAGATCACAAATATGTTCACAGAAAATTACTAAGGAGACGAAAAACCGATAAGTGGTAATATGGCAACCTCCCATTTATTCCTCTTAAAGGATCAATTTATGTTTTCCATGGAAAAAAAAAAAAAAAAAAAAAAAAAAAAAAAAAAAAACAGTAAGGCAGGTAAAATCAAATCAAATCTAGTTTCTTCCTTCGTAGACTTACGAATAATACAACGCTCGTTTAATAGATTAATTTTGCAATGAAACAAAATTATTGATCTCTATTCAAAGGATTAATTACGGCCGAAAGACAATGAATCAATTACAAAAGGGAAAATGCGCAGTTTCTGAGTTAATCTCGTTATTTTAACGGACTAGATAATAACAGATAATTGGCAGCTAAAATCATGGATGACAGAGCTACCATGTAAAATTTAGATCATCCACTTTGGCATCAGTTACTGGAGCTGGGAGATGATTAGTTAATTAGATAAGCGCACTGGCGTCATAAAAGTAAAAAGAAGGGGTTCATAATTAAACTACATACAAAATCAGGCAGAGCAATAAACAACTTTTCATAAAAGGATGTCAACTTGTACTCGCTTTCACAACTATAAATGTTTAATATTTCTCGCTCTTTCAGTTGTCTCAAAAAACACTTACACAAACGCTCAAACGCTGCTCGTCTATTACAGGACAAAGGCCTCAGACATGTCCTTCCACACGTGTCTGTTTATAGCCTTTCTACGCCAGACTATACAGTACCCGCAATTTTTCTTACCTTGTCAGTCCATCGTCTACTCTTCCTTCCCCGTTTTGTTTGCAATCTCATAGGACCTACTCTCTTATTATTCTTTTTTCCCATCTACTATCTGCCTTGCCCATGTCCATATCATTTTCTTATATGTTGTTATAATACCTTTTATTTTAGTTTCCTCTCGTATCCATGTTCTTTTTCTGCCTCCGAGTGTTATTCCCATCATCATTCTTTCCATTGCTCTCCGAGTTGTAAATAACTTGTGTTCTGGCTCTAGTAAGGCTCCAAGTTTCTGATGTATAAGTTGATACTAGTAGGATCATCAGATTAAATACTTGTCTTTTTGGAGAAAGCGGCATTTCCTTTTTTCATAATCCCATTTTGTTTACCAAAACCTCTCCATTAAATGTTTATCCTTCTTTTAATTATGGTCTCATAGCCCGGAAAACACTTACTGTCTATCCTTAACACACATCAATAGAACTTACTTGTTGTCTCTCTGCATTTTAATATAGATATATACATACACACACACACATATATAATATATATATATATATATATATATATATATATATATATATATATATATATATATATATATATATATATATATATATATATATATATATATATATATATATATATATATAGATAGATATGTACATATATATAAATATATATATATACATATATATAAATATATATATATATATATATATATATATATATATATATATATATATATATATATATATATATATATATATATATATATATATATATATTATGCTCTTATCCTAAAACAGTTTTTCTCAGAAATAAAGGAAATGAATACACGCTCATTTTTATAGGTTGTAATGCTAATTATTATTAAATTATGGCACCTACCATGAGAAAATTAATAATTCTTAATAAAAAAAAAAGAAATATTGACAAATTAATTAGTATTTCACATTTGAGGATATTCGTAGCTGGCGTGGAGACGAGAGTGGGGGAAGGGATGGAGTGACTTCTTGGAGAATATATCTCCTTGGGAACGTCTTGTAAAATTTCATTTCTCTCTTCTGAACGAAGTTCTCTGCCACTTACGAATTGCATAATTTACGCTTTCTTGACACTTCGTCGTCTTTTCTATACGTTTAACAAGGGACCTATATAGAAGAGTTTTTTGTCTTCCTTTAAAATGGCATAGGAACCTATCTTGAGAAGACTTTTTTTGTCTTCCTTTAAAATGGCATATTGAGGAGACTTTTTTGCCTTCCTTTAAAATGACATACAAATGAGACAACACATTGTCCATACACTGCTGAACATTGTTGGGTGGCGGGTGGCGTATGGGCACCATGCGACTGATTTTTGTTGTGCTAGTCTCGGTAGTACTTGAGAAAATGAAATACACATTCAATGACATTTTTGCTTGCAAATCCATACAGTATGCTCGTATTCGGATTTGCTCGTATTCAAGATTATTTGTAACCCAGTGTACTAATACTATTGCTCCTATTTATATATACACACAATATATATATATATATATATATATATATATATATATATATATATATATAAATATATATATATTTATAAATATATATATATTTATATATGTGTGTGTATACATGGTGTGTGCCTACAAATATGTATATACCTATTTTACGGTATATTTGGTAAAAATATAAAAAATTATATAAAACAATTACGAGTATGTTATTTGAATTAAATATACACGTGTCCTTTGTAGTCTTTACTCGTTTGGTTAAATAGTGATGTATCCTTTGAATAATTTAAATATACTTAACCATATACAAAATCATAGCAAGTATCTAAACATTAACTACGCTTAAGGTACAGTGATGAAGAATCAAACAATGATGGTTATAAACATGTTGATTATAAAATTTACCCTGTCAAAGTGTGATGCGTCTCAATCAGTGAGCTGTGAAGTGGAAATAAATACTCGATATAAAGAAAAGGATGCCTCTATGAAATATGACTCATCGTAATTGTTAGACAATCTATCAATCACAAATGTCTTGTAAAGTCTCCTAGTATTCAAATACAAAATAACAAAGAATAGGAATAAATTATTTTTCTTCTACTAAGGCTCCTAGCACAAGTGAATTACAATATTGATCATTATCCCAATCAACATCTTACAACTAGTTACTTGTGCTCACATCAATGCACAAGTTTGCTTTCATCTACTTTTCAAAGTAGATTAGATGAAAGCTTGGAGTGATCGCCAATTTCTTCTAAGATTATTTGAAAGAAGAAAGTCAACGGACTACAGCGGAGGTTCAAGAAGTGGTTCATATCGACCCTCAGGGGCACAATGAGACGATGAAGTGAGGGGTCTATAAAAGTCACATGTCGATTGCCCGGTTCGGGTAAAATCTGTCATTCGTATAAGAAATAAAAATGCATAAAATCCTACTGTACAATACAAGTTACTGCTATTGCATATTGAAGCTTGTTTTATCCATACTAATGCAGCTGCAACAAGCAGATCAATATTAAATTTTCAACAATGTACCGTCTTAAGACTTAAACATACCAATCTACAATGCCAAATACCAATGCCGTTACCGACGGTCATCAAACAATCCTTTCCAAACCTAATGTTGAGTCAGTTTTGTAAGGTTCAATATTACTTAATATATATCTGTACTGTACATCTGTAACGCATTTTTAATATTACCATCATAATCATCTTTCTCATCATTATCAAAATGTCCTACAAAAATATGTCCAATATAAGTAAAGATATTCCTTGAAAACTGAACAACAAAATGTGAAAAAGTTACTATTTTAATGAGAAAAATAATTATGAAAGGGGCGAGCAAATGAATTTCTACCGTTAAATACAAAGTAATTCTATTAACATCATTTATTTCTTCATTTACCGATTTATCTATCTATTTCTGTATATTATTGTGGTCGCTGAGGGATCAAGGACTCGTTACGTACTTATAAATCACTAGGGAAATTCAATGGTCAGATCTCGGGATACTCTTAAGCCTATTTTTTGTATGATCCATAAACAACCGTAGCACTGTTATGGACACGGCTGAATTAATGCTTAACCTTGCGCATGTACAAAAGAAATTCTAAAGAAATAACGTCCCTCCATCTAATTAAAATTTGACGGTACGTATTTTACGACGCAATTACATTCCCCTTTACATGGACAAGAACAACGACAAAGGCAGACATAACCAAGTCCATATTACGACGAAAAGAAAACAAAATAGAAATTTGGTAAAAATGGTAAAAAAAAAAAGTGTAGATGATAATTGAATAAGAAAATAAAGAATGTGAACAAAGGAAATATACATTTCTATAAATGAAGAAAAATCTTGCTAATTATTGCAACAAAGCCATATTAAGTTAATGTGTAAACAGCAAACAACAACCAAGTTTCCTTAATTAAAAGGAAATTGTCAAGGCTTTGAGAATTAGGGAGAACGTTGCGTTTATATACGATTGATGATAAAGTTTCTCCTACTATAAATGAAAGAATAAAAACTATGTCATATGCGAATAAAGGAAAAAGTTAAATGGACCCATATCGTAAGTGAACCTTCTTTTACACAATGCAAGATCATTAGACACTAATTCTGGAAAAAGATAATTAAAATCTTTGGAATTCTCTCTAATTCCGTGTACCTTAATCTCGACTATTATTTCCCTCTTAGAAAAGGGCCGAAATATTGCTTCCTTTAAATGTCCGACTTATCTCTCAGAACTTGACAATAAAATTATACGACATTGACGCACGACACTAAGGCCGTAGATTTCAAAATCCTGGCTGTCCCTGAGCGTTTGAAGGGTGTTAAGAATGAAAGCTTTTCTAATCTTTTATCCAAAATTTGTAAACAATTGTCAATACTGAAGGCGAGGTAAAGTGACAGCTATTCAGTCATAAGGGGAAAACATTCTGATGAACAATGTAAAAATGATGGATGACATCTAAATTGGGGAGGAGGCGTAGTTCCAACAGGCTGTAATGATGACCATCGACCGAAAATTAATCTTACTGTAAAACACACATTTATGCATTTCCGAGACAAACAGTCATACGTCAATTAAATTTGAAGGATTGACATTATACATGTACACGGGATGGCTTTACGATTAGGGATGCGAATACTTCTTGCTCCCATTTTTCATTTATTTTCATAGTATTAGGAAAAAGGAGTAAAAAAAATAATTATAATGATTGCATAAGACTACAGGAGTAACAGACGATATAACAGGCAGATGAAGAGGTGTGGAACTGAAGAATATCCTTAACACTAAGAAAATTTCGTTAACGTAGTGAACATGACCGTTGCTACAGAATATGTAAGAGTTGCTAACTGAAACTTCGCATTTGAAACACACTGCATTAAATCCTGCCACGTGCTTCATTAAAAGGTTTAGGTTCTTGAAACAAAATGGGGGAAAAAAATAATGCTCCAATCTCGAAACCTTTTCCCGCTAGAAATTACTTTTGGTAGAAAAAAAATAATCTAACACGTTATAATCTACATGAGACGTTGCTGCAACGCCCTTAGTTTTCACAGTATTTCAAGCCCTACAATGGCCAGTAAATATTACTTATAAGATCAGAACTGAAACACTAATAGATGAGTGGAGTACCATAAAAATGTGCAAAGCAAAATAGCTATTGAAAACTAAGCTAATTTACCAATTATGTCACCAGCTAATACGACGCTTTCAAGAGAAATAACGAAAAATAAGAAAAATATAGCCTTGTAAATTAAAAATTAAAATTCAAGAACTGACTATAAAATGAGATGGTCATAAAAATGGCATTAGTTGCAGTAAAACGAGAATATATGAAGAACAAAAAGAATTTGTTTAACAATTTAAATCTCCAGGGCCTTGACCATATCACACCCCCAGGCCGCTAAATGCTATACTCCCAGAGTATAGCTGGAGACGACGCGTCTAAAAATAGCTAGTGATACGAGAGAATGACATCTCATCAAGTCTAGTTTACCCAGCAACTGTTTAAATATAGAATCACGTGCATTGCACGTTAGACATAAAAGAAAAAGGAATGGTTTCCAGGTAAAAATTATTTAACAATAACACCGCTATAATAATTTACACGCCTGGTCATAATAACAACTATCATTATCATACTCATTGAACTGCGTGGTTACGAGATGAGAACCACCAAAGAAAAGTCAGTGTGTTGACCTGTATAACCAATGAGCCGAACATGTACACCAAGTATTTGGGAAAGAAAGAATGGCGAGTGTCCCATGCAAAAGGGACCATCTGACAAATGGCACTCCCACCAGTTCACACAACTTCCCTCCCTTACCCCTCCCCCCCCCCCTTCTAAGTGCCGTCCCTCTCCCTTCCTCCTTCCCTTTGTGGCATACCAATGCCAAGTATGACCTCTGGACGTCCTTCGTAGGCTAAAGTACTTCTTCATGTTATTCTTCCTTCATAACCAGTTCTTGTAATTCATGGAAGACGAAAATGGTCAAGGGGGAAGAATCACTCATTGAAGAACATTAAATACCATTTATATAATTTACGTTATCGTTAAACATGAGAATTCTCAAATTAACAAGTACAGACTCTAAAACAAATAAGTAAAGAAGTGAGAATAGAGGAAGATATTAAATAAAATACGTGGCAATGACTAATCGTATATAACAAATTGAAAGAACAAATGAATATGCCTTTAAATGACAGGGACACCAATTATATAACAATTAAAAACAGACGAGTCCAAAAATATCATAGAGGGTTCTTAAATAACACAGGGAGTCCTCAAACAACGCCATCCTAATGAAAGACAGTCGCTCAATTTACGAGGGAAAAGTCAGTTCTTGCGAGAATGTTTGTGTGAGAGCAGAATATCATCACCATGGTCAATGAGAAAAAGGAGAGAGAGAGGAGGGGGGGGTTATAACGTGGGGGCTGAAGACGACTGCACGACGACTACTATCATACCCCCTCCAGTCTCCTCCACCATCAGAAAACACATGAAAGCTGAGACTCGGTGTGGGAGGGGAAGCAAGAGCAGATTCAGCTGTGCTTAGATATTCTTATACTTATTCTCTCTCTCTCTCTCTCTCTCTCTCTCTCTCTCTCTCTCTCTCTCTCTCTCTCTCTCTCTCTCTCTCTCTCTATATATAGCTATATGGAGGTCAAGAAACGTACGCAATTTTACTGATGCAACAACTTTTGACTTGAGAACTGTAACTAAAAAACACATCTTCAGACTATAGGACAGTCAACTCGTTAAAAGTTTCTGTATTTAAAGCAAACGCTTTAGAAATGTTGGCGAGAATTACACTCTGAGAACGTAATATTCCAAATTCTAGTTCACTGCGTCCTGCTCCCTCTTCATTTTTTGTTTTTGCGTAATCTTTGTATCAGCAAACAAAAACATTATCTCACCATTCTCATAGCATTTGCGTTCACTGTCACTCCTCGACGTCACTCACCAGACACGCAATCCATTTAAAATTCAAGTAGTTTTGTGGTTATGTAAATAAAAAAAAAAATGGGGAACGCATTTAGACTTTTCCCTGAAAATGTGTCAATGTTTCAAAACAATTTTATGTTAGCTATTTTTTATCTTACGTATGATAAGTATCAACATCAATAAAAGATATAAAAAAGTGTAAATAAATACAATGATTCGAAAAGTTGACATATTGTAACAACATTCTTGTACTAACTGCTGTGTACAAACGACCCAAGGATCTTTACTTTCCATGTTGCAATAGAAGGTCTCGGTCAACCCTTCATGACATAATCCAATTATGTAAATATACTGAAATCAAAATATATTTAAGAAAGACAAGATGTAAAAGTATATACCTTTCAGCTTCTACTTTACTTTCATACTAACATAAAATGTACAGCGGCTTGTTACTCAGAAGTCTGAAAGAAGCATTATCGCTTTCCCAAAACCTCTATCACCAGCAATGTACAAATTTTGAACAAATCCAAAAGCACAATACACATACAAACACCATTATCACTGGTAAGATGCATACACATGAAAATATCCTTTTTCTCTTAGATTCAGAAGATTGTCAAATGATAGATGCAATGAAATTTATTAAGGGTTTTTGAAGTTATTATAATAAAAAACAAAATAGTAATGGAAACATTCATTCTGATTTCCCTATTTTCTGCATAAAATCATAAGTTGATAGTTTTAATCTTTGGAATAGTTTGACTACAGCGCCTTAAAAACCCGATTTTGACGAAGACCACTACACCAATGCAACATTGAAAAGTCCTAACATAAGTTGCAGATGGTCTCTTTTATAAAATGCTTGATTCTTTACGCCCTTTTGATCTAAAAGCAAGACCAAAAATAATTAATTTAATCAATAATGAAAAAAAATACATCTAAGTTGCACGCTTAGGTATTTCAGTCAAGAATAGTGTCTCGTCACATCATTACAGAGAGAGAGAGAGAGAGAGAGAGAGAGTTTCCAGAGGTGAAATCCCTAAATACCCATTGTTGATTGTTACTCGCTCAGTCACGTGAGCTGGACATGTGAGTGAAGTTAAGTGGCGCAGACCAAGGTACCTTCATATGCTAATTCATTAAAATAATATGGGATTTCAAATCATATTTCCAGATTTCACTTTGACTTTTTCCCTCCTGGCAATCATTTCAACAGCAATCATGGCAATATATATATATATATATATATATATATATATATATATATATATATATATATATATATATATATATATATATATATATATATATATATATATATATATATATATATATATATATATATATATATATATATATATATATATATATATATATATATATATATATATCCAATATAAAGTACAAAAATATAGAAGAATAACGTGGGAAAATTTCTTCAATAACACAAAGAACGTTAAATGTGCAAGAAGTTCGTCAATTCGACAACATAAATATAAGGAAAATGGCAAAGTCAACCAATGTCCTACCTTACCAGTCTGACTTCTTAAACAGTTCATTCCCCCCTCTAAATCATATTTTTTTAAA
>NC_090731.1:134225557-134243057 GCF_036898095.1 Palaemon carinicauda
AAAAGGTCGAGAAATGAGCGGCGGAGGTCTGCCCTCTACTGAATGTCCCTCTTGTAACATTATATATTTACGACAAAGGAATGATGCACCGTAATTACCAGAAAACGAGAAAGCCATTAAGAACATCGTAACAAACAACATTTTTCCCATACATGAGAACACGGAGCTAAACATTTTAGTCTGTTACCAAGCCGCCCAAGCCAAAACTTTGGTCATATAAAATAACCCAGCCCCTTCTGTGCAGGACAGTCTAAAGAGAACGAATGTGGTCTACTTTTGCCAATGCGCCGTCTGAGGGTGCCCTGGCAGCTACACCGGGATGACCACCATGCAGCTCTTTCAACTCTTCTCCTGTCACATACAGCAAGGTGGCATTAAAGCACATTGCCAACAAACCAACAATAGATCCATTACACAAAAGCACATCGTAAAAAAACTACCAAAATCATCAGCTGAGCTCCTGACAGCAGGAGGCTCAGAATTCGGGAGACCTACTGATCAAGCAGGAGAAAGCTATCCTCAACACCATGCAAGAAACGTTTTTCCTACCTACCTGCCGAAGGAGAGCACACTGACTATGATTAGCCATAGTAATCAAGACCACTCTGAAAAGGACAGCACCGATGAGCAGAACAGCAGCTTACCTGGAACGAAGCCTCTCCCAATCCAAGGAAAATTTCCTCTGACCAGGAATCTCCAATGCATTACTAACTCTCGATCCGATCACTTGGCCCAGAGAACGTCTCCCGGCATACCTGTTACCTTTGCCCTCAGGGCAAGCTAATGAGAATGACGCCCGGAATGAAACTTACTGGATTCATATAAAAACAGACAGGAAGCCCTTATTTATCACTTAACTCTTCAAGCCTGATGATAAGCAGACATACCTTGCCGCTTTAAACACATTGCTCCTTGATCCCACCCCCTGAAAACTACAAAGATAGACCACAAAGCGTTGGCACACCCCTGGACTTAGTACATAAACCTATGTTTATATGTACTCTTTTGAATTAAAAGAATTAATTTATTTAGTAATGAATATCCATATCTGTTCTAATAATGAGAATAGTAGTTACAGGCAAATTACAGTGCTTTTAATAAGATGAAAATTAGATTAATAGAAAATGTGTCTTATAAAATTAATGCCACTGAGGCAGCTATTATCTTCAATCAAACTTGCATAAAAGAGGGTTTCTTACTGACATAAAACAAAATTTTGACTGCATAACCCCTCAGGACGTGATGAACCAAGGATCAGCTCCTTCAGGAGGACCCTTCTGAGATAATTCACTGCAAAAAAGAGCAAGAGAGACAAGATCCACACCCATCTTTCCCATCTGGAGGAGTGGGCAAACATCAGCCTTGAGAATGAAGCCCCTAGGGAGCATCCTGAAGAGGCCCTTGGGGATGCTATGAACACCATGAACAAGGGTGATGGTCCTCAAAGAAGATGGCCAGGACAACAAACTGCAACGTAAAATTAAAATTATCGTGAAAAGCTCAACATCACCACCAGAAGTTCTCTTGCTTAACGGTACACTCGGGCACACTTTTCCATGTCATTTCTCTTCCTCTTGTTCTTTTTTAAGTTCTTATAGTTTATATATGAAATATCTAATTAAATGTTGTTACTGTTCTTAAAATGTTCTATTTTGATTGTTTATTACTTCTGTTGTATTTTCATTTCCTTGTTCCCTTTCCTCACCGAGATATTTTTCTCTATTAGAGCCTTTGGGCTTATAGCATCTTGCTTTTCCAATAAGGGTTATAGCTTAACTTGTAATAGTAATAATAATAATATAGCTCTGATTGCCTCTACAATTGCTGAAATACAGAAAGTGATTGAAACGTTAGTCCAGGAGGGGAGAAAGATTGGATTGGTGATCGACCAGATAAAGACTGAGGTCATGCAGATTCAGCGTAGTGCTCAGATGAACTGCCTTATTGGAGGAGTAATATTACCCATCTCAATCTCTTCCAAATATTTAGGAACCATCATAACCAGCAATGGATCGCTAGTTACAGAATTCAAGTTTAGAATAAGGAGGGGAGAAAAAGTAATGGCCATCCTAAAAACAGTTTGGAGGACCAACCACATATCAGTCATAGCAAAATCAAAATACACGGAGATGGAGATGGATGAGGCATATTTTAAGAAAGGAAAATAAGTTAGTCCAGGATGTACCTGGATGGAAGAAGCTGGGCAGGAGACCATACAACAATGCAAAGAGAGATTGGATCTGAGAATTGGGTTTTGCTCAAAAGAGATGGCACAGGAAAGAGACATAGGGCGAGAATTTGTTGAGCCCCTATGCATCCCGTGGGTGCCAGAAGATTAAGTAAGTACAGCTGAAGTAGTTGATTGATTGATTTGAGGTTTTCTGGCATCCTGACATCTAAGGTCATTGACGCCAGTATCGTTTATTGTAAATAAAAATTAAAAGAATATTCAATTAAAACCATAAGAGCAAAGATGTTATTTTAAAAGTTAAATATCTTTCAGAAGACCTGCTTCTGAAATAAAGCTAAAAATACCACTAGCATGGTACGACACATCCAAGAATCTTGGCGAGGATGAACCTGCCATGCTCACTTCAAGCCTCAAACAGATATTCATTTCTTTCATTACTATATGTGGGGCATTCGGTCAACAAATGCCTCGCTGTCAATGCTACCAAACAGTCGTCGCAATATGGTTGATGTTGGCCAGCCAGCACAAACTCGTGTGTCACCCAAGTGTGACCAATGCAGAGACGAGAAAGAGTAGTCTCTCACTTTCAGGGCATCTCGTTATACATCCAAGGGGATACAACATTGCTATTTCTCTCATCTCATTTTCACGTAAACTATCCCAATGGTGTTGCCAGTTATTATTAATAAAATTCTTAATTGTAGGGGTGTTTTCGAATGCTGGATATATTTCCATTTTTTTTTACCAGCTTGGGAAGTGTTTGTAAAATTAACAGTGAGTACAATATTGTTTAACTTTGCTTTGGAATGATTGTGAATGGTTAAATCTGTTTATTATTTACTTTCTATATAATGTGATAGTTTAGTTAGTTAAGAGTTTTCCCAAGTGGGTTTATATTCATTTTCAGACTGTAATTCCTCCTTTGGAGAGTCTTAATTCGAATGTGGATGGCTGATTTTGACCGAGCTTATATAAGGAATTGGAACCAAATGATCTAGAGTATTTGGACACAATCGGTAACAACTCTGTCTTTATGAAGAAATGTTCCCTTCTTTGAGTGATGATGATGTTGATACATTGGCTAAAATTCAGATTTCTCTTGACTGCTGCAAAACTTAATTGAGTACTACGTAGAGTTGGCAAAGGTTACCGTTTGCCTCAAAGTTGTGGCAGTGTGCCGTCAGAAAAGTTTGGTTACAAACTTAAGACATTGTCCAGGTAAAGCGAGGCCTTTGAATGAATGGACAGGTAAGAGAAATAGTGCAAACCTGAAATGGGATAAGACGGCCGAGTATACTGTAGCCTTTTTCTCGAAAAAGCTTACTGAAGCCCAAAGAAAGTACTCAGTAGAGATGGCGGTCTTGAGCCTGACTGCTGCTCTGGATCTATCTAACATATGTTCCTATGCCAAAAGTGGTTAAGAGAAACCACAAATCCTTTGGTATTGTTAAACAAGTTTAAAAATGAGAAGCATCGGCTGATGAGGTGGATTTTAACATTACAAAAATGAGACTTAGATATCCAGCATGTTACAGGGAGGAACAAATTTATGTCTCGTGTCTAACACACTTTCCAAATAGTTATGAAATTTTTTGTCCAATGTAATTTTCTTTTCTAAGATTGAATACTAACTCAATTACAAATTAACTGTATACTAAATTTAATTTCTAATTTCTTTATTGCCTTTTAGTCCCAAGAGTAAAACTTTTTAATCTATGTTCAGAATTGATGATATAGTTGTTCCGGTGCCAATTAAAAAATTATTTCTGTGCTTTGATTTTGCTTCATAAACATTTTTGTAGTAAAGGGGAGTAAGGAGCTTTCCTTCGTTTTAATATTTTACAGTTTAAAGTAAAAAATAAGGTTTCCAGTTTGCACACGTAGCCAGGGATGTTACACATATAGTTGTGTTTTGCTTTTCAAACATGATGACAAAGGAGCCAAGACAAAAGGCATCAAGATAGGTTTACGTTGAAAGGAAAGTTATAGTGTATAGCATTGTTCCGTGAATTTGTCTGCAGAGGACACTCACTTTGAGGTTCAAGTGGTAGTAGAGTGCTTAGATTAAAGAAGCAAATAGTGACCATTACTTCGCTTTAATTGGCCGATGATGAAGCTTCCACAGTCGAGGAACAGACTTGTTTTCGACCACTTTGAAGCCTGCAGACGTTATGTTGCCTTTCAGTGTTACCTTTCTGTTGTTAATATGTAGAGCCTGGGAGACTAAAGTGTTCCATCGAGGTGCAACCGATACTTTAGCCTGTATTTTCATGCGACCCTTCTCCCTGGAAAGGGGGATTATTATCGTCTTCCAAATGTCTTTTGTCAACTTGACAACACCTGATACAAAAGGTTTTATCATCCAATTGGGCTCACGAACTTAACATCCCACAGAGTTCATGAACTTTGATTAAGTTACTTAATAGCTAGTGTTACTGTCATTAGAACACCTAGTTATATCTGAGTCTTGAAACAATACTAAAATACATTCCACCAAGGTGGACGAGGTACTTCCCACTCTACTGGGTAGATGTAAACAATCACAACAACTGCAGCCTCAGATTCAAGCACATGAAATGTGACTTACTTGTCATGGATTTCTTCATGTATATCTAATGGATTAAGTCCCCAAAATTGTGGTAAGATACGTTAATTTGCTTATAGTATGTATTTTTGTACCTTTTTGATATTATGTTTTATATGTTTTTATTTGTACCTTTGATATAGCCAATGGCATCCTACCAGTTTTGTAGGCATTAGCCTAAAAGTGTTTTCTTTTGTTTTCAGTTATACTCAATTAATGGCTCATGGTTTATATAATAAACTACATAAAGGACCATGGAATGTTATTATACTCAAATTTGAGAATCAACACTGAACGGGGCTAAAATCAATAAATAAATACAGAGCCACGTAATGTTCACAAGAACAAGATAACACAATTCGGATAAGGATTGATGAACCCAAGAATAGGAGCCGAACCTAACCAAGGAAACGTGGAAAATCTACGAATCAAGACAAAATGGAGCTTAATGAACAAGAGAAACATGAAGATCAACATTTAGACCAAGATGAAGAGCAAGACTTGTATTCATTGAAACCTAGGCCTAGGCCTATATCACCTAGTATGGGTAAACGAGTGAGATTGCAATCAGAAAAAGGTAATATGTATAATTTTGATCTTCTGGTTGATGAATTCAAAAAACAAAAGAGATTGTTAGGCAAGATAAATAAGGAAGCAGATTTGGCACTTTCTAAAAATGATTGTAATGTAGGCCTACTACAGGATGTTGCAAATAGGCTTCAAATAGAATTAAAGAATTTTGACTTAACTCTCTCCAAAGTGAAGGAATCAGAAATACCAGAGGTTGATATTGTACGGAGTTTAGAGTATAATTACCAGGAAATATGCTTTGAAAGTCACACTAGGTTAACAATATTAAAGGAAAAAATGAAACATGAACAAGAAGATAAAATGTCAAATGTCTCTCAAAGGTCAAAGTCTTCATCTAGTAGGTCGCGTCATACAAGTGGAAGTAAATCTTCACGTGTTTCTAGTACTAAGAGAATAGAACTAAGCACAAAACTGGCTAGGTTAGGCACAGAAAGAAAGTACCATGACATAATGGAGAAGGCTAGAGCAGATTTAAAGAAATTAGAAATTGACAAAGAAATTGAAGCCACTAATGCTGAGATATGTGCAGTTAATAAAATTTTAGAGGAAGAAAATGAAACTGATCCACAGTCATGCTTGAGTTTTCCGTTAGGTGAAAATAAGCAACCCACTGAAGGTCTCTTGCACAGATATCTTGAAGATAGTAGAGTTGTAAATTATTCATTGTCAGGTTCCAGTGTACAAAAGTCCCTTTCCTTTGCTGGAGGTTTAGATAGTATAGACAAAGATTTAGACAAAAGGAAGGCAGAAATAAAGGTAACAACTGATCTAAATCCAAATGCTCAGGTGTTTAGATTTCCAACGGATTTCATACAACCGGGGAAACCAAGGCTAGACCATAATTATAATTACCAGCCCATAGGACGCTCACAGCCAAGTAAACTTAGGCTAGGCCAAGAAACAAACCTGAACTCAGATTTCAAAATACCAAATGAGCCTAGGCTAGGTTGTAGTACTATAGATGAGGCATCCCATGAGGTAGTAGGTGAACCTAGGCTAATAGTAGATCCCAAAAATGCCGTCACTTGCAATACACAACCTGATGTTAATAGACCAAGGCTACACGCTCATGAACCCCTGACAGATTTTCATAAACAACCTAACATTATCAATAATGATAACGTACAGTCCAGTCAAGTTTATCAATGGGATATTTTAAAAGGTTTTGCTGATCTTCAAAATCAAAACTTAGAGAAACTAGCTAACTTGTTTGCTGCAAGGCAACGTAAAGACAATTTACCCGCTAAAGAACCAGAGGTATTTTCTGGAGATTTGCTGAAGTACCCTCAATGGAAAGCATCATTTATTACATTAATTGAATATAAAACAGATGATGCTGCTGAAAGATTGTACTACTTAGGTAAATATACGGATGGTCAAGCTAAAACTGCCATTGATAATCTTATTTCTTTTGGGACCCAAGAGGCTTACGACAAAGCTTGGAAGATACTTCATGATAGGTTTGGAAATAAATTTATTGTTGCTGATGCCTTTAGAAGCAAGCTTGAAGGTTGGCCTAAGATTACAATTAATGATGGTCCAGGTTTGAGGAAATTTTCTGATTTCTTAGAACACTGTAAAACAGCCATGGGAATCATAAAGTACTTAGCAATTCTTAACGATCCTAAGGAAAACAAACTTATGTTACAGAAGTTGCCTGCCCAAATTGCAGAGAGATGGAATTGTATAGTAACTAAAAGAATCACAATTGATGAAGAGGAATATCCATCTTTTGAAGAGTTTACAAGGTTCATAAGTGATGAAGCCAATAAGGCATGTAATCCAACATCATCTTACAGTGCACTTAATAGGAGAGATACAGTATTTACACCTAAAGAAAAACAACCACAAAGTAAGGTTGCAAGGCGTACATCATTTGCTACTAAATTTAATGAAGTTAATAATGTTACAAATGCTGCATCTGATGAAAATAAATCTAAAAATGAAAAACAAACCGAGAGTAAAATGAATGTAGGATTTACATGCTATTACTGTAGACAAAACCATGATATGGAAAAATGCCCAGAGTTCTTAAAACTTGATCTTGCTCAAAGAAACCAATATTTGACAGATAAAAAGATGTGTAGGGGTTGTTTCAAGATTGGTCATTATTCAAGGTATTGTAAAAGACCAAGGAAATGTATTAAATGCAAGAGATGGCACCCAACAATTCTCCACGATGAAAACTTGAATAAAAAACCAAGTTCTGGTGATACCCAACAAGAACAGGCTGTAGCTGTAGCTAATAGAATTAATGTTAACAGATATTTTTCAGCTGATGTTCACTCAATGATTGTACCTGTTTGGTTAAGCCATAGGAATACAAATAATAAGGTCATGGTATATGCAGTATTGGATGATCAGTCAGATGCTTGTTTTATCAAAGAAAGTGTCCTAAGGTATATGAATGTCAATGGCCAAAATTCTGTCATCAAGATAGCGACTATGCTGGGTGAAGAGGCTATAACAAGTACTAAAGTATTTGGTTTATCAGTGAAGGGCATAAATGAAAATAGTACTGTAAATTTACCATGTGTCTACTCTAGAAAAACTATTCCTGCAAGAAGAGCACAAATCCCTAAAAAATGTTCAGCTTTAAGATGGCCTCATCTTAAGAAAATTGCTGGAAGGCTAGTAGAGTATAATCCTGACATTGAGATAGGTCTATTGATAGGCATAAACTGTATAAAAGCTGTCAAACCTTTAGAAATCATTCCTGGGTCTGGAAATGAGCCCTATGGTCAGAGAACAGCTCTTGGATGGGGAATTATTGGTAATGTAAATGTCAATGAGAATAATTTAGAAAGTGATGTTGTTGTTAATAGAACAGTAGTTGAAGAAATTGAAATAAATTCCATGATATCAAATAACATCTTTACAGTACCAACCAAAGTAAAAGAAGTGTATGAGCCTCATCATGTCAGAGAGATGTTTGAATCTGATTTCATAAGTAATGTTAGTGACGATGAGGTAGCTTTGTCAGTAGAAGAAAGACAGTTTATTGAAATTGTTAGTAATGGTATTAAGATTATTGATGGTAAACAGTTTAAAATTCCATTGCCACTCAAAGGAGGTGGTATTCAGTTTCCAGATAATAAGTTAGTAGTCCAGAAAAGACTATCCAACTTAAAACAAAAGCTTCAGAAGAATGTAAGCATGAAAAATGATTACATAAATTTCATGAAGAATATGATTGATAAGGGTTATGCTGAAAGGGTTCCTTTGAATGAAACATGCCTAACTAATGGAAAGGTTTGGTTTGTGCCACATCATGGGGTTTACCATCCCAGAAAGACTGACAAAATCAGAGTAGTATTCGATTGCTCTTTTATGTATAAAAATGTAAGTTTGAATGATTGTTTACTTCAGGGACCAGATTTGTCAAATAGTCTAGCTGGTATTTTGTGTAGATTTAGAAATCATTCTGTTGCATTTACTTGTGATGTAGAAGCAATGTATCACCAAGTTTTAGTAAATGAAGAACACAGGAATCTTTTACGATTTCTGTGGTTTGATAACCATGATTTAGATGGCGACATTGTTCAATATAGGATGACTGTTCATCTATTTGGTGCTAGAAGCTCTCCATCTGTTGCAAACTATGCTTTGAAAGCTGCTGCTGATAGATTTAAGGATAAAACTACTGAAAAGGCAGCAGAGTTCATTAAAGAAGACTTTTATGTGGATGATGGCTTAAAGTCTGTAGCCACAGTGGAGGAAGCCATAAACTTAGCCAAAGACAGTCAGATGATATGTAAAAGGGGTGGTTTCCATTTGCACAAATTTGTTGCCAATAATGCTGAAGTTTTAAAGGCTATATGTCCTGATGAAGTTGCTCAATCAGTTAAGAATCTTGATTTAACGAAAGATAAATTGCCAGTGGAACGAACATTAGGTATGGAATGGTGTACTGAAACAGATACATTTAATTTTAATGTCAAACCCATTCAAAGGCCTAGTACTAGAAGGAATGTTTTATCCATAGTTAGCTCTATTTTTTATCCTCTAGGCATGATATCACCATTCATTCTTACAGGTAAGAAAGTTTTGCAAACCCTATGTAAGCAAGACCTTGGCTGGGATGATCCTATTCCTGAAACTGTAATTACTGAATGGGAAAACTGGTTAAGTCAATTACCCAAATTGAAAGATATTAAAGTTGAGAGATGTTATAAACCAGCCAACATGAATGTCATAGACTATGAATTGCATCATTTTTCTGATGCTAGTGAGAAGGGTTATGGTCAATGCTCATACTTGAGAATGACAGATGCAAATGGACAAGTACATACTAGGTTAGTTATGGCTAAATCAAGAGTGTCTCCCTTGAAAACTTTTACAATACCTAGGTTAGAACTCACTGCTGCATTAGCATCAGTGAAAGTGAGTTATTTCTTAAAAAAGGAGTTGAAGGTCAATATTAGTAAAGAAGTATTTTGGGTAGATAGTACAATTGTTCTTGGATACATAGCTAATCAATGTAAACAGTTTAAGGTTTTTGTTGCAAACAGAGTTGCGCAAATCAGAAATCACACCTTGCCTGAACAATGGAGATATGTTTCCTCAAGTGATAATCCTGCTGATTTATGTTCAAGAGGCATGTCTGTTCATGATCTGACTAGTAACTATATGTGGTGGCATGGACCTGAATTCTTAAAACATAATAATGCTGATAATGAAACTTTATGTTCATTTGAAGTTACAGATGAAGATCCAGAATTAAAGAAAGTGTCACTGGCAATTAACACTGATGATAATAATTATGCTACCATACTTACCAGACTTAATTACTTCTCAGATTGGACACGTGCCAGAAGGTCATTAGCTTTATGTAATAGGTTTATTGATAAATTTAAACAGAAATCATTATATACTGAGTATGTTCATGTGTCTGTAGAAGAGCTAATTAAGGCAGAAATTACCATTATAAAATTAGTCCAAAGAGAAGCTTTTCAATATGAATATCAGTTGTTAAGTATAAGCAATAACAAATTTGATAAATGTTTAAGGAAATCTAGCAATTTGTACAAGCTTGATCCATTTATTGGTAGTGATGGCTTAATAAGAGTGGGTGGTAGATTAAACAGAAGTAATTTTGATGTCCATGTAAAATATCCTGTGATTTTGCCAAAGAATAGTCATATTACTGAATTGATAATCTGTCACTATCATAATAAAGTACACCATCAAGGTAGAAATTTAACTTTAAACGAAATTAGATCTAGTGGTTACTGGATTATAAGTGGATCATCCTTAGTAGCGAAACATATATCAAAATGTGTAACTTGTAGAAAAATTAGACATGATACTCTTACACAGAAGATGGCTGATTTACCAAAGGATAGGGTAGAAATGTCTTCTCCATTCACTTACAGTGCAGTTGATTATTTTGGTCCATTTATAATTAAGGAAGGTAGAAAAGAGCTCAAAAGGTATGGTGTATTATTTACATGTATGTCAACTAGGGCAATACACATTGAAACTGCCCATTCTCTCAGTACAGACTCTTTCTTAAATGCTTATAGGAGATTTGTTTGTAGAAGAGGCCATTGCGCACAACTGCGTTCAGATCAAGGTAGCAACTTTATTGGTGCAAGAGACGAGTTTGCAAAGTGCCTCCGAGAAATGAAGGTTGAAAATATTAAAAATGAATTATTAAAGGACCAATGTGATTTTATAACATTTAAAATGAACCCACCTCATGCAAGTCATATGGGTGGTGTTTGGGAGAGACAAATAAGATCTGTTAGAAATATTTTGAATGTATTGCTATCTAACAATAGTAAAATTTTAGACGATGAATCTTTGAGAACATTCATGACTGAAGCAGAAAATATTGTAAACGGGCGGCCATTATCCACAGATAACTTGAATGATCCTTTAAATGTAGAACCTTTGACACCTAATCATTTTCTGACATTGAAGTCTAAGGTAGTCTTGCCTCCTCCAGGTAATTTTGTAAAAGAGGACATGTTTTCAAAGAAAAAATGGAGGCGTGTACAATGTCTTCTTAATCAGTTGTGGAAAAGGTGGCAAAGAGAATACTTACAATCGTTACAAATACGCCAAAAGTGGTTAAAGCCTCAAAGGAATGTAGAAATTGATGATATAGTTTTAATCAAAGACTATAATCTACCTCGCAACAAGTGGATGTTAGGCCGGGTATTAGAAACAAACGCAGATGAAGCTGGCCATGTTAGAAAAATTAAATTGTTAGTAGCAGATGCTTTTCTTGATGAAAATGGTAAACGCCACAAGACAGCTACAATTCTAGAAAGGCCTATTCATTCAGTTGTAATGTTATTAGAAAGTACAACAGGGAAGTCCCCATCAGGGAGCATTAAGTCATTATGTACTGTATATTTTTATTTAGTATGGAATGGACTAACCTGTATATTAAGATTTTATTGTTTGTAAAGAATCTCATATTCATTCCCCAATAGTATAGTTATTGTTTAAATTGTTATCACAATTTAGGGGAGCCATTGTTACTGTCATTAGAACACCTAGTTATATCTGAGTCTTGAAACAATACTAAAATACATTCCACCAAGGTGGACGAGGTACTTCCCACTCTACTGGGTAGATGTAAACAATCACAACAACTGCAGCCTCAGATTCAAGCACATGAAATGTGACTTACTTGTCATGGATTTCTTCATGTATATCTAATGGATTAAGTCCCCAAAATTGTGGTAAGATACGTTAATTTGCTTATAGTATGTATTTTTGTACCTTTTTGATATTATGTTTTATATGTTTTTATTTGTACCTTTGATATAGCCAATGGCATCCTACCAGTTTTGTAGGCATTAGCCTAAAAGTGTTTTCTTTTGTTTTCAGTTATACTCAATTAATGGCTCATGGTTTATATAATAAACTACATAAAGGACCATGGAATGTTATTATACTCAAATTTGAGAATCAACACTGAACGGGGCTAAAATCAATAAATAAATACAGAGCCACGTAATGTTCACAAGAACAGCTAGGGCTAATTCGTTTAGTGTCTACAGAGTATTTCTTGATATATTCCGACCCCACAGTAATTATAAATATGTATGTGTCTGTGTACCATTGATGACTGAGGATCTTTGTCCCCCCCCCCATTTTGTTTTTTTGTGTGTTATATGTGTTTGGATCCTGCTTGTTTTTTTTTTTTTTTTGTAATGCATATGGTTTTGAATCCTTACAAACTAGATTTTATTTTTTTATTGATAGTTTATTTGAATAATAGCATTTTGAATTGGATTTTGAGTCTTAGCATTGAAACTTTCCTCTTGATACGTCAATGTGTATTTTTATGGCCTAATACAAAAGAACCTGTAACACAGATGTCTGAGGCCTTTGTCCTGCTGTGGACTAGTCACAGCTGATGATGATGATGATGACATATATATAGCTTTAAACATCGCGTTCCATTAAATCCCTCGTCCCTAGTCTGGATAAAAAAATATCTGGTACCATCGGATTTTTAACTTTTTGTGCATACTGTATGAAATTTCTGCATACTGTATGAGATTTTTCATAATTCTGACTATTCATCAAATTCAAATCTTTCCAGACTATATCATGCAATAATTTTCAAATATTGCCTCTTATTCCAAAAGGCTCAATACCAAATAGTATTCAAGATGTTTTACTTCATATAAGTCATCAAACTGTGAACTGATCTTCTCAATGAAATGGTTGAAGCAGTGGCACTTCAGAAGTTAAAACTGGGTGTAGCTACTTTTCTGGTGAGCAGGTGGACGTATAGTTTATGTTACTTAACTGGTTAATATTATTTACTCTAATAAAAAAAATGGATTTCTTTACTTATGAATCTATTCTTTTCACTTCATCCCTTACCGGGAAGCTTTCCTTGTTTGGGCCTGTATGTGAATACATACATATAATTATAAATATATATATTATATATATATGTATATATATGTGCATATACTGTATATACACGTGTATATATAATATATATATACACACATATAATACAAGTATACTGTATATAAACACGCACACACAATTCCATTACTAACACTAGCGAATTGTATTTTTACATAACCCCAAATATTTATTGATATCGAATTCATTCTGCTTCAGAATTACAGACTCAAGGGGAAATCAATTTTATCATGAGATTGTTGCCCAGAATCTTTGCAGAGTCGAAATCATGCTGACACACTACGTTATATAATTTCTGTCACTTTGATTTCGACTCGACAAAGGTTTGAATCTTTCTCCGGGTAGCAATTCTCATAACAAAATGAATTCCCATAAGTCTGTGAATTCCAAGGCAGAATGAATTAGATATTGAGGTCGTAATGGCATATTTGAAAATATGAGTGTATATTACGAGGGCAAATAAAACAGTTAAGAAAATTTTTCAAAATCTTGAATCCATTAACTTCACATTACTCCTCCGTAATGAGTTTTTTTTTTTTTTGTGATTGTCTGTTACCCTCCTAGGATAATAATAAGTATTACCATGACTAGGACCCCAAAAGGTCTCTTTTCCATCTGAACTGACCTCTCAGATTGTAACTTCATTAGTACAGCAGTTACTCTTGGAAACCTCTGCTTATTTTGATTCTTGGATTCAAAGTCATATTGATGAATCCATGATTCATCTCTTAAGAGTTTCGTTAGCTTCAATCCTTGTCAAATGCCTTAAAAAGGGAAGTCGTCTCTCTCACTCAGCTAGTCCTCAACCAACGTTTTGGAGATTCAACGGACTAACAGTTTACTGGTGATAAGATTTAAGTCAGAATCAGAAACGATTTGTCCTGGTAAATTCTTTCTTCCTGGAAATTTCAATGATCATTGTTCACATGGACCAAAGTGGAAAATCATCACTCTCTGCAACTGTCTTTCAGATCTTGTCTGAGACTTTAAAATCGCTTTATCAGTCAAAAACAATTGTCTTGCAAGGTGAAGGTACTTCATATACTTCAATTCATGGCTATGCTGAGTTTTATTTGTTTCCATCCAAGTCTTACCGAGAACTTAATGTTTGTTTTCACTTTCAAATTGCACATTTTTATAGAGATAAAAATTCGTGATTTTTTTAAACTCTCTATAATACCATGCTGGTAGGTTACAGAGTGAAGACAGCTTTGCGTGATGTAAGAGGCAGGCTTAAACATTATCGCCATGCTAGATTCCCATCTCTGACGAACTGCACCTCTCTTCCTGGAACTTTCGACTTACCCTCCTCTTTGTATACATATATTATAAATATACATATATATATATATATATATATATATATATATATATATATATATATATATATATATATATATATATAAATATATATATATATATATATATATATATATATATATATATATATACATATATGTATATATATATTTATATATATGTATATATATTTATAGTATATGTATATATAGTTATAGTATATATATGTAACATACATACATATATATACACATATAAACATGTGTATACTATATATATATATATATATATATATATATATATATATATATATATATATATATATATATATATATGTATATATATATATATATATATATATATATATATATATATAAACACATGTGTAGAGTATATTTATATAGAGTGGATATGTGGGTGAGTGAGCTTGTAAGACTAAACCACCGTGATAATGTTAATTTTGCGAGTTTTACTTATGCAAATATACACTTTTTTTTTTAAGTGTAACTGCACTGCGTGTTGGTTTAAAACGTTCTACGCGTGCATCTCCAATTGTGGCAAAGCTATTTTTGATTAATGCAGAGGCACCAACGTCAAGGACACTGATTTGGTTGCTGTGGCTCTTTGGTGGTTGAGTAGGACTTAAGAATTAATAGAAATATTCGGATACTGATATTCATATTTCTACACACAAATATTTTGCATTAGTTGAGTGATGTGGGGGAAGATTTATGTGCATGCTATAAATTTATAGATGCTACCGGTAGAGTTATGGGGTCCTTTGACTGGCCAGACAGTACTATAATGGATCCTTTTCTCTGGTCACTGTTTATTTTTCCTTTGCCTACGTATACACCGAATAGTCTGGCCTATTCTTTACATATTATCCTCTGTCCTCATACACCTGACAACACTGAGATTACCAAACAATTCTTCTTCTCTCAGGGGCTTAACTACTGCACTATAATTGATCAGTTGCCTCTTTCCTTTGGGTAAGGGTAGAAGAGACTCTTAGCTATGGTAAGCAGCTCTTCTACGAGAAGGACACTCCAAAATCAAACCATTATTCTCTAGTCTTGGATAGTGCCATAGCCTCTGTACCATGGTCTTCTACTGTCTTGGGTTAGAGTTCTCTTGCTTGAGGGTACACTCGGGCACACTATTCTATCTAATTTCTCTTCCTCTTGTTCTGTCAAGTTTTTTTATAGTTTATATAGGAAATTTTCATTTTTATGTTGCTACTGTTCTTAAAATATTCTATTTTCCCAGTTGAATCGTCTGGGCTTATAGAATCCTGTTTTTCCAACTAAGGTTGTACCTTAGCAACTAATAATAATGATCATATATATATATATATATATATATATATATATATATATATATATATACATATATATATACATACATATATATATATATATACAGTACATATATATATATATATGTATATATATACATATATATATATATATATATATATATATATATATATATGATGGATGAATTTATCAATTTCGACTATAGCCGGGTGTTAACATCTATAAGGTCATTCAGCGCGATAGTGCACCTAGGGTAAAACCTTACAATTACACTATAAAGTTAAGGAGGCTTGTCAGCAAAATTAAAAAAAAAGACAAAAAACGAAGGCAAAGTAGAGCGATATACAGCAGGTGCATCTAAAAGCCGAAGGAACGCTGCATACAACTTGATATAAAGCCTACAGTTTACAGAGTGAGGTGCACTAACGGAATTACTTCCTACGAGATACAGTATATACATGTATATAAATTTATCTAATGGGCACTGGAAAGCAGACATAATGGACGAAGCCCTCGTAAATCCGCTATCAAGAGGATAATGCAGTGACTGATCACCCGTCAACCTCCAATCCAGTCATTAAGAATAAATCGATAATTATTTTAGACTAATCTATATAGTGTAAGAAAAACTCATACATACATATATACATATACATTTATATATGTGTAATTTATATATAACATATATATATATATATATATACATATATTATAAGATGGCTTCTGGGTCGGGACACCAAAAATATATTATAAGATGGCTCATGTCTGGGACCCAACCATATAATATTATATATATATATATATATATATATATATATATATATATATATATATATATATATATATATATATATATATATATATATATATATATATATATATATATATATATATATTACGGCTGGCAAGCTAGACAACCTCGAATTCTAAACTCTCCTTTTTGCTCTTACATTAAATTTGTTACGTTTGGAAATATTTGTACTAGAACTCTGTGACAGTTATATAACTCCCAGACAGCAATATATAAAACGCTGAATATCCAAAGGTCTCTTAAGTACATTCAAAGCAAAACTGGGTAATTATTCTTAAGAATTATTCTAACGAACTTGCTACAGTTCTTTACAGGATACGAGCGAGGCTGTAATAAATACTGAAGATTTAAATAATACTCTGCAAAAATAAATATATTCTATATAAATTAAAACACCGAAGGAATTTATATAAAAACAAAATAAATAACTAGAAATATTAAGTCTGAACAAAACTCAGATTAAGACAACAATTTTACGATCTGAAAATTATACATTCACGTACTTGAAAATATTAAATTTGAATAAACATTAGACTATAAACATTAGACTAAGACCAAAAAAATAATACTTATGAAAAGTATACAATCACTTGTTTCACTTGAAGTTAAATATGGATACAATATTTAAGTTTGTTACTTAATGAAAATAGATACCCAGACCATGATAAAAATACTTATCACCTAGTACAGGACCAGTTACAAAAGCTCTAAGAGAATTTTTATGAATATTCATTATGTTTACAAAAACCTGTCACACCAAAACTTTGATATGTCATTGTACACTTTTAAAACAATACACTGCT
>NC_090731.1:134248057-134253057 GCF_036898095.1 Palaemon carinicauda
TATATATATATATATATATATATATATATATATATATATATATATATATATGTATGTATATATGTATATATGTATATATATATATATATATATATATATATATATATATATATATATATATATATATATATATATATATATATATATATATACATATATACACTACATATATTATCGGGAATTTTCTAAATGGTATTTCTGAGAGATTAAATCGTTTCCAGGATAAATGAAGGGAATGTTCGGGAAGGATGGGGAAAGTGAATAAAAAAGTACTGTAAAGTGCGAGCTGAATGAAGAACCAATAGAAGCTTAATGTTACCAAAAATACATAGAAGGATGCATGGTAGGATTTTGATTGAAAAGTTGAAACATGTCAGGCAGATTGAGGAGTGTGAACTATGAGTTCAAGCAAAGAACATGAAATCAGGGTTTGCTATAATGTAAAGCCAGGTTGACACCTACGCACTTTTTTCTTGCAACGTGTTGCGACATGGAGTCGTGCCACCTCGCAAAACACCTCGGGGCAGCTCGTGGCAGCTCGTGACAATGACGTCGCCAGGTTTTTAAAACATGATTTTAAATCTGGCCGCTGCGGTGTGCGAGGTGGATGACCTCACGCCACCTCGGAAGCTAGGATTTATGACGTCATACACACATCTTGTAGGATGTCGCGGTGCGTATTCATGCCATTTTGTGCCACCTCGCGCCAGCCACAATTCATTGCAACCTTTTGGGAGGTGTGTTTACCTCTTCCAGCGAGCAGCTGCGCAGAGCCGATGACGTTTTGAACGCTGATTGGTTTGAGCATGGGCGGGCCTGAAATACCGAGCGCTGATTGGTTGATAGCGGTGCGTGGGTGGCATATAAAGGGTCGATAGGCCCAGCATCAATCATTCATAGTCCAGCACATGTAGAAATACTACTACTACCTCTAAAATGCCTCGTCAGACCACCAAGCAGTCCAAGGAGTCACACCAGCCCCGAGATGCCCCCTTCTACGGTGGTGCAGGAGACGGAGTTTGCTGACAATCCTGTTGTAGCAGGCCCTAGTAGACTGCAGCCAATACAAAAAAAGCAGTATCAGCCCAGTAAGAGGGACATACCAGGCTACCCCTTCACAGATTCCCAAATTTCTGAGATTGCTGAGTTTGTTAAGTTATCCACCTCTCCACGACAAGCAGGACAAGCAGTAGTGCAATCCCAGACTGAAGGAGACCCAGTGGACCGAGCTTGCAGCAACCTTTCCGGACTGTACTTTCTTGCAAGTGAGGAAGTTGTTCGAAAAGAAAAGGACAGATTTCGGAAAAATTGAGGAGAGCAAGAGTGATGCCCCAGCAAAGAGAAGGACACCACGAGAGGAAGAAGTCATGACGAACTAGGAGTTTCTCGGGGGACACACAGCCCACGAAAACGCACTATCGAGTGACTGGTTCTCTCCTACCTCGCAAAGGGCCAATTCAGATATAAATGTCGACGAAACTTCAAGTGAGATATCTGGTTTGTCTGGTGCATCAATCATCAGAGGAAGGATCTTGAAGAAGATGAGCCACCCATCAGAGATAGTAGTCTCCAACGTAACAGAAGAGCAGACGGGATCTGGAAACGCCATCAAGGAGCTCCTGCAGAAGGCCAATATGCTGATGCAGAAGAAAGAGACTGAAGGACCCGAAGCCAAGATCCAGAACTTCGCAACGTACCTGTGTTCACAACTGAGAAGTTTGTTCCCCGTGAACTTCAAGGTTTTGTTTGGGAAGATGTTGGAGACGGTCGCACCCCTAAAGGGTCATCTTCCATCCAAAATCCTGGGCTAATCATAACTACTCTGATAGGGACCCCACAACCACAACCTCTATAGTGGTAACAACAACGAGAGGGAGTCCAAGTAGTAGTACTGTCCCCTCCTACAATGAAGGCAACATTCCAGCTAATACAGCAACAACAGTTCATGTGACAACCATACCAGCAACAGCAAGCAACATTTTACATCCCGCAGCAACAGCCAGTCACACACATCAAAATCTGCAACCACTCCAGCACCTGCCTGCACTACCTCGCCAAATACTCCCGTTTCCCGATTTTCTGCTGCCTTGGATATTTTGCCCTCGCTCCCATCCCCAAGCATTTCGAGCATGTCGACCCCCAACGTTATGTCTGCTGCAATGGAGTTGATGATCACATCTCCCAGCCTGGACACCCAAAAGAATGCCTCGAGGGAAGAGAGCGACCACATTTAAAAAAGTCTAAAATGTATATTGTAAATATGAAGTATTTGGCATTTTTCATAAATAACGAAACCTTTTCAAACAATTTTTTATAATCACATATATTTTTATATGAATGATAGATATTTTTATGTAAATGATGAAGAAACTATATCTTGAAAAGACCTGAGAATTGAAAATAAAATGAGAAAGGCACTTTAAAAGCATGAAATTTAATCACCAAACTTATCTTGTAAAGCCAATGAAAATCAGTAAATAGAAATATACTATGAAAATCACCTGAAATGTGCAATGAAAAGCAGTTCAATTATATAAGGATTGAATACAGCAATAGCTTAACAAACACATGAAAAGAAATCTTAGTATGAAATTACAAATGAAAAACTTGAAAACATTAAATTTATCAACAAAACATTTCTTGCTATGTCAATGAAAAGAAGTACAGTAAATTGAAATAAACAAATAATAGCAAACACTCTAGATCTACATATGAAAAATCACAAAGTTGAAATGTACAATGAAAATCACAATGTTGAAATGTACAATGAAACTCACAAAGTTTTATTATATAAGGAATGTTTAATAAATAGCATTACCAAACATATAAAAGAAATCTTAGTTCGAAATTAAAAATGAAAAACTTGAAAAGCACATTATACATTTATTAACAAACTATCTCGCTAAGTCAATGATAAGCAATGATAAGCAGTAAATTGAAATATACAGAGAATAGCGAAAACTTTAAATATACAATTAAAATCACAAGGTAGAAATGTACAATGAAAATCCCTATGTTGAAATGTACAATGTAAAGCACAAAGTTTTATTATATGAGGAATGTTTAATAACTAGCATTTCCAAACAAATAAAAAAATCTTAATTGGAAATAAAAAATGAAAAACTTAAAAACATACTATACATTTATTAACAAAATCATAAGTCAATGGTTAGCGAAAATTGAAATAAAAAAAAAGAATAGCAAAAAGATATACAATTAAAATCACAAAGTTGAAATGGACAATGATATTAAATTTGGACTTAATGCATTTTAATTCAGGAAAAGACATTTTATATACATTTGAGGCCTCTATTCTGTTGGTCGTCCTCTGGGATAGACAAGTCTCTCTTGCCAAGGTACTGCTCCCGCTTCTGAAGAGTAGTAGTAGGCCAGGTAATCTCGGACTACCATTGATTGTATTGAGTAGTTTGATCCCTTTCGAGGCATTAATTATTCCATGAGATTCGATTCCTCACTCGAAGTTCCAGGCAGCATGTTTTGTTAAGTATCTTCGCGGTCGATGACGTTGGGAGCAAAGGGATAGTGGTCGAGTATGAAATTGTGCAAGATACATCCACACATGGTTATCAGCTGTACTACTTTAGGTTCCTGTTGTATGGTGGTGCCGAAGATTCGGAATCTCATTTGGAGATTACCGAATGCGTTCTCGACCACACGACGAGCGCGAGACAACCTGTAGCTGTAGATCTCTTCATGGCGAGCCTGGGATGTGTGGAAGTATGGTTTCATCAGCGTTGTCTTGAGGGCAATGGCACCATCTGCTATTATGTGGAAGGGGATTGGAGTGTCATCATTCGATAGAGTGCTGTCCTCAGGAAATCCCACTCGGTTTTGCTCGATGGCATGATGAAGGATACACTTGCGCCAGGTTCCTCCATCACCAGCACCTCCTTCAGCACCTCCGTCAACATACACGAACTTGTACTTTGCATCTGCTACGGCCATGAGTATTATGCTGTGGAATTTCTTGCAGTAGTGAAGTTCCTTTCCAGGGCTTCTTTAAGGGGACATGCTTTCCATCAAGGGCCCCCCACACAATTATGGTAGTTCCACTTATTTGCGAATACTTCAGCAACTGTCTTTCACTCCTCGGGAGTTTTGGGGGACTTCAGGAATTCATGCTGGTAGGTGTCAATGATGGCTTTGCACACTTCAAGCAGGCACTTCACGAATTGATGTTGGTAGGTGTCAATGATGGCCTTGCACACTTCAGGCACAAATCCGCAAATAGCACTCTTGGAGACAAACTATATTGCAGACTTGTACAGGAATCCCCATTTGCCAGGAAGCAGAGAGTGACATCCAACTTCAATCCCACTGTTAGAGGACCTCTCATTCTCATCTATTACTTGGTGAGCAAGCATTGGAGAAATGCGGTCAACCATCTCCGCAAACAATCCAGCTTCAATCCAGATGAAGTTATTGTACCCTCTAGGGTCTTCTCGGTGTCGTTCTTGTAGTAGCTGGTGATAATCTCCATGTATGGATCTCCCCATCAGCCATTCCCGGCACCTCGTCGTTCTTCTTGCTCTTCTTCCTTCTTGTTTAAGTACTTCCTCTGGTCGTTCTTCGTGATAGTTCTCGAGGATATACGCAGCAGTTACAATAAGAATACTGGCAATCATGTTGTCTGCCTGCCGTCTTGTGTAGTACTCTTGATCCATCCTTTATGATGGTTAGTAAAGTAGTGACTTCCAAAGGCATTGAGCACTATATATATACCCCTGGTAGCTTGGGTACTTTTTATGTGCCACTTCATGACACTTGAAGGTACCTCGCAACACTGTGCAAGGTACCTCGCAACACGTATACACGTCGCCTCACCTCGTGACACCTCGTAAGGAAATACCGTGTCCACCTTGTGGCACTGCGTAATACATCAAGACATCGCAAAACAACTGCGTAGGTGTCCATCTACCTTAATGAAACACTTGTGGAAAACCTTTGAGAATATAAGTTGGTTGTAGATAGTGAAGATG
>NC_090731.1:134258057-134285557 GCF_036898095.1 Palaemon carinicauda
TTCATTCTTCCATTATAGTACACTAATCAAGGACATTTTTCATTTAAGCAAAAAGCTATTTTCATATAGGGCGAGTAGTACGCACTTTTGATATTAGTACAAGTAACGTAAACTAATTTCGTAATACGAGCAACATTATTGCAAATTCTTCATGGTTTTAAATGAATAAAAATTAATAGTCTAAAAATTAATAATAATCATACTAAGTTTCTCTCGTGTTCCTTTCCGAATACTAACGGTCCACTCTATGCATATTTTATAAGTGTGCCTTAACAGATGTCTACTACTATATTCTTACCGTTTATCTAAAAAATTCATTCGTCCTGACACTGGTTTTAATAAAACAAGCCACTCCCCCTCCAAAATGAGAAATATTAGACTTGATATATATTAAACTATTTTCAAAGTTTAAAAAAAAATCAGATAGCAAAATAAGCACCTCTTTAAGGATACATTTAAGTACACCAACTGGAAATGTGAGGAAAAGTAATCCAATACACACTGTGAAGTACATTAATATTTCAACTTGCAAGCAAATCAAACTTGGATAAATAGATTTCAACTCTTCTGAAACTTTACATTTCCATACACTGAAACTAATGGTGGTATAAGTCTTTATATGTGGCAACGATTTTGAACATATTGAAAATACAATCTATAAAATCTATCAATGATTTTATAATTAATATATACATAAATACATACATACATACATATATATATATATATATATATATATATATATATATATATATATATATATATATACACACACACAAAATATACACTTTCCAGAGTGTGGATACCTTAATGGGGTGCAGGGGTTTTATATTGCCATGATCAGTACCATGATCAGTAAAGCTCTACTAGTCAAGCTCACCATTACTGGTTTGGTTTGCTGTGAGCGATCAGTCCAGTTTCTCATGATCACCAATCGGCAGTGGCAAGCGTGGTGATGAAAATGGACTAACCCCAACATGACCAAGACATGACTGATTCCTTTGTCCTACAGTGGAAAAGAAACGGCGGCATTTGCTGTTAATTGTGTGAAAGAGAATAAATACATATATATATATATATATATATATATATATATATATATATATATATATATATACATATGTATATATATATATATGTATATATATGTATATATATATATGTATATATATGTATATATATATATATATATATATATATATATGTATATATATAGCATATGCAGATATGTATTTCTCTTAAAGTAAACAGTATGCTAGAGAACTTCAAACCATTCATTCATTCATTCTTATTAAGGTAAAGTACGCTAGAAGCATTTTTTTTTTCTTTTTTCTTTTTTTTTGCAAATTCCGCCAAAGTTTTGATCCCATATATCAAAGAACCTTAGAATTACTATTTTCTTATTTTTCAAATTCCGGGTATAAAATACCTAGTACATGTGAAGGAAGGTGTAGTGCTCTAGAAATAAGGAAAGTCTAGAGCTATAGCTCTACTAAAAATGGAGGTTAAACCAAATCTAGAAGCTTTGAACAGGTTAAAGGTTAAATGTGTCTGGTTTCAGTTCCAGTTCCATCAGAATAGATGCTCACCAGAACGTCAGCCGGGCAAGCCCAACCCCCCACTGTGGTGCCCTACCACAGCAGTAGCCTCCCCAGTAAACAGCTTAAACCCACGGCCCTGGGCGGGGATCGATCTCTTGCCACTGGACAAAGATAAACATAAAATTTGAGCCCTTGGTCATTTGTTATACATTTAAACATGTATACACCAGAGTGCAGAAAACTTATAAATATACAGGCATTAGGATATAAAATACTCGTGTGTATATAAACATAGTTTCCAAAAGACCATAATGTCTCCGTTGCATTTAGAACAACTTATTGAATACCTGTTGATCCTAACCTTTTATCAGCCCAACCTTTCATCTCTATTTTAATTGTTCAATATCAAGTAAAATCTTATTTGTGCTATGTTAAAAAACAGTCTCAGATTCTTTGATCACTGTACGTGTACAAGTAAAATAATCCTTAACAAATCTAACAGAACTAACATTAATAATAAAAGATCTGGTCTAACCAAAATAACTTTTCAGCTATATTAGCTTTACCATCGGCACTGCTGTTATTTCTAGGTACAATGAGAAATCTTTGAGGGCAGTTATGGACCTAAAAAGTCTACTTGAGCACGTATACATTTACACAAATGGCCAGCTGCGTCTACTTAGAAAGACCTTAACAGATATATCTGCAAGTGTGCAACTAACTTAAGAAAAAAAATAGCATAAAAAAAACTATCAACTCAAATGATATAAAACGAAATTCACAATGTCAAAAAAATGTAGGTGATAAAGATAAACTGTCTTCAGTTTCATATATTCCTGCACATTCACACCTCTGATTTTTCATTCCACAACTCAGCAGCATTGAGCTTTGAAAGTCGGATAGGTGATAAGAAGGGTTAGTTAAAAGGATGACAACAAGGAAGTGTAACCACCCTTGAACGCCAGTGGGGTTGGTTGAGGGTAGTAACCCAATCATAAAAATGCATCCAGAACCAGAAATATAACATATATATATATATATATATATATATATATATATATATATATATATATATATATATATATATATATATATATATATATATATATACATACATACCCATACATATATTTACATAAATACATATATATGTATAATATATATATATATATGTGTATGTATATATATATATATATATATATATATATATATATATATATATATATATATATATAAACACACATGTATTACTTTGCTAAAGAGTGGGTGGCTCCATAAAAGATTGTGTCATGTCTATTCTATCACTGCAGATTCAACTATGCACAAAACTTCCAAAAGAACAAGTAATTAACACCCTATATATACAGTACGATAACTAATATCCCTTAATTGCTCAAACATCAGTGTTTAGCAGTAGGCTACCAATTGAGAAATTACTATTCTATTGTAATGTTTCCAGCGTTCCTAAGCAGAGAGGCACCAGGAAGGTAATGAGTCTTTTGTTATGAGGAAATGACTTGCTTCTGAGAAAATGCAATTGTTCTTCCCTTAATAATGTACCAAGAAATAACAAGGTAAAATGCAAGCCCTTTTGAATAGTTTGAAAATCAGCAATTTGAAAACAGCAAAAGCAAATGGTATGACACATTATTCTTTTAATTATATATAAATATATATATATATATATATATATATATATATATATATATATATATATATATATATATGTATATGAATAAATATACATATATATATACATATACATATACATATACATATATATATACAGTATATACATATAAATATATATACATATACATATATAAACATACATATATATATACAGCATATACATATATATACACATATATCTATATATACATATATATATATATATATATATATATATATATATATATATATATATATATATATATATATATATAATGTATACATTTATTAAATATATATTTCTCTTTAATTTTATATACATATATAGGCATAAAACCTATATCCTTTCAATTCCATCTATAAACAGTGTATATATGTGTACATATAAGCTTAAAACATATATATATATATATATATATATATATATATATATATATATATATATATATATATATATATATACACACACAAACACACACACATACATAATACATACATACATATATGTATATCTATATATACTGTGTATATATATATATATCTATATATACTGTGTATATATATATATATATATATATATATATATATATATATATATATCTATCTATATATATATCTATATATATATATATATATATATATATATATATATATATATATATATCTATATATATATATATATATATATATTATATATATCTATCTATATATATATATATCTATATATATATATATATATATATATATATATATATATATCTATCTATCTATCTATCTATCTATCTATCTATATAGATAGATAGATAGATAGATAGATAGATAGATAGATAGATAGATAGATAGATAGATAGATAGATAGATATATATATATATCTATATATATATAGATAGATATATATATATATATATATATATAGATAGATATATATATATATATCTATCTATCTATCTATCTATCTATCTATCTATCTATCTATCTATCTATCTATCTATATATATATATATATATATATATATATATATATATATATATATATATATATATATACATTCGCCTAAAAAGAGTTTGGTTCAAAAGAGATCATAAGACATCTTTTTAACTACTGAATAAAAAAGAACTCTTTGTCGGGTGTTACTCTCTGGTAATTATGTTTAAACGTAAATTTAAAGCAATAAACAGAAAATAGAGCCACAACTATTATCTTTACCACTAAAAATATCACACTTGCTATAAACATCATTACACTTGAATTAAGAGACGACTTCAAAGAAAATTAAATGACCTCTAAATCTTCTTTACGACTTTTATGACTGAAGTACCACATCGTCTTGCCCTTAAATTTCTATAGTGGGTGAATTATACCAGAACTATAATGTAGCCTACATGAAATAAAATGCCTCCGCCTATTATCTTAGAAGGCCTAAATTTCAACCTTTTTATATGAAAAGAATAAAATATACCAACGCTTCTTTTAATGGACTTCCTGTTGTGATAAAAGATAATAACAAAGGTAACCTCCATTCATTCACTAAGCTACCAAGATTCCACAATTGTAGTCATCAGCTTCTTTTCAAGATACTTTCGTCGTGTGAGACTGCTCCTCCAAGTATTTCCTACTCTACAGGACTGAATCAAAAGTTAAAAGTCTTACTAACGAAGATTTTTCTTTCCTTTTCCCTGGGATTCCTCTTCTTCTTTCTTCTTCTTTGTCTACATCTTTTCCGACTTCTATGTGGGGTCGATGGTTCTGGTCAGCTTTCTCCATCTACCTCTGTCCCAAACCTCATCACCGGTTAATCCCTTTGATCGAAGGTCATCTTTGATACAGTCCATCCACCTTCACTTTGGTTTCCCTCTCCTCCTCGTTCCCTGTACCTACATTTCCATCACTCTCCTCCCAATACACAGTTCATCTCTTCTCATGACATGACCGTACCACCTCAGTCTACTTTCTTGGATCTTATCTGATAGTTTTCTAACTCCCGTGGTACCCCTAATTACTCTCTCTAGGGAAATAAGACAAAATTTCTGTCTTTTTCAAACAAATTTCACTCTATCCTTAACCATAAAACCAAATTCCACATTTATTAAGAGATCCGAAATTTCTCTCATTCTACCTATATGCACAGTATAACAAGCTCTGTAAACCGCTCTTCCTGTTTTCTACTTATTATGATTCATGAAAAGACATCCATTGTCAGGACGGTCTTAAAAATCGATATTTCAGGATGGTTTATACTATCTCTAGTTATGAAAAAAGATTAAAAATGCCACATTTCTTGGGGGGGAAAGGTTTAATACATTCGTATATCAGGGGAGTGACAAAACCGTACACTTTTCAACATGAACGAAAGTGGGCCGTAAGACTCCAAATTAAACGTTAATACCCCTTTACAGAAGGTCTGACTGGGTTAGTCACGAGTCGGAATTAAGTCTCACACATCACAAATGTCATTACAGCTCAAGTAAGGATTCCTTAACGAGGTGAAAAGTTTTGTGTATCACTATGATCAGCAAAGCTGTACTACTGTATTCAGTGCCACCCGTACTAGATTGGTTTGCTGTGAGTGATTAGACTAAACTCTCCCATCACGTATTAGCAGTTGCCAGCATGGTGATGAAAATGGCCAAACTTCAGACATAACTAAGGACATGTCTGCTGCTTTTGCCCTGCAGTGAACTAAAATTGGCTGCATTTGTTTACTTTTCCACACACACACACACACTATATATATATATATATATATATATATATATATATATATATATATATATATATATATATATATATATATTATACATATATATATATATATTATACATATATATATATATATTATACATATATATATATATATATATATATATATATATATATATATATATATATATTATACATATATATATATATATATATACACATATATATATTCAACTCTGACAAGCTTTTATAATTTATAAATGTATAGTTTATAGTTACAAATGTCAGCAGTTGTGCAGTACAGTATACTACAGACATTCTTGACGACATGAACTCACTAACGTATATATGTACTGTACATTAGAAATTTACCTAAACTGATTAGTTACAGAAGAATTACATGGGTTAAGACATTTCTATAACTATTAAACATTTTAGCTTATAGCTGCAAAGTAAAACGCACTGTCTATTCAATGGAGAAATTATGTTTTAGAATAAAAAAAAATCAATCCGTTTATAAAATCAGAGTCCCTGGAAACAGGATCCAATTTCCAATAAACCTTTGATCAATATTCTCAAGTGCTAACATATTTTAAATGGCATCCGGACAAAACATCATGAGCCGATTCGGTAATTTCTCAAATTAGACTAAGACAACTTGGTACTATTAGTATTAATATTTGCAAGATACTTATATTATTGTGTTCTATACCTTTGAAGTTAATTAAGTTTCTTCAACTCTATTTTTCATCATCACACTCCTCATTAGCATTCTCCACGTTCTTACATATTATAATTACTTTTTGGCCAAAATCTTATTTCAATTAACAGAGTTTCTCTCCCTCTCACATGTACCTTAAATAGTCAAATTGCCGAAATAATCTTTTTAAATATTTACTTGTGAATGTAAAATTATAGTATTTGTTTTGAAACTTGTTTATTAATAATGTAATTTTTACTGGATTAAATAATGTATTTTTTTCTGGAATAAATTATAACTACTACGATGAGCACAAACGCATGAGCACAGAGTCAACCCTTCCCAACTCTCCCCTTTCCTCTCGGGGTACCCGACCTCACCAGAGTATGGCTACTACTTCTACCCCTTACCCGAGGGACGGGGAGAGACCGAGTAGTTATACATCTGGTTATATATATATATATATATATATATATATATATATATATATATATATATATATATATATATATATATATATATATATATATACATGTGTGTGTATGTAACCAGGCACTTGCTCTTTATTATAGGATAGATCCTTTTTACCCTGACTAGTTGGCTTTACTACTGTAGAGGTAACTTTCCTGCACTCCATCAAAGCATTGTGCATTCTCATCTATATTTCCAACCCCTCACTTCACTGTAGCCTTTTGCTAGTATGTACATTGAGAAAATTATAAGAGAAAAGTCAATTACTATTGATTATTTGGAGATATTGCAAATTACATCTATAGAACCAGTACCAATCAATCATCCAAACGATCATTGAAGCCAACAAAGTGCTGGCTAACACCAAATTACAGGAATTGCAGAAAGGAGATAAAGGGTTGCTGAGTAGAATGTGTAAGGATTGTAAGCACCGCATACTATTTTTTATTGCAAATATAGTTATTAAGAGGTTCTCGTCACACAGTTTTAATATATATCATATTTTTGCTACCGGAATATGAAGATTTTGGTCTTCGTTTCAAGTAAATAGGAAAATATTTAACGGAGTTATGGTCAAAAATAGATTTTGACCATTTAGGTCAATGTTACCTTTACCCTATGAGGTCATCGTGTCATTGTGCATCTCTCCTGAAAATTTCAATTAATCGATCAAGTAGATTTTCCATGCAAAGATGCTAACAGTGAAACAAAGAAACGGACATAGAAATGTAACTAAAACATTACCTCTCGGTGAGACGGGGTTATAAAAAGCTGGGAATATGAGGAACAATTCACGAAAAATTAGCCATAATAATGAGATAAAACTATGTCAAGTAAAAGGAAGATCATCCTACTGCCTCATTAAGCTGTATCAGCTGTCTGGTTGGCATAAACGGGCTATCCCGACGTCATAAACATCAGCTATACAGTTCAGTTCTCCCTTATTGCTACGCCACGATAACTGAAAACTTGAGTGAGTTATTGATGCCGAGTGCAACGACCATGCAAACTAAACATCGAGATGATGAAAGGGGTGTAATGAAAAAGTCGTCTCATGCAACTGTCCATCACTAATTCAACGCTCAACGTACGTAACGTGAGATGCCCAGGGGTCAAAGACCTCATAGATGCATCTTGAGAGCATTGATGACAGATTTGTATAGAGGATTAGATAACAAACATTGCGAAGAAAGTTCCCTATGATAGATACGATTTAATAAAATATGAAAGTTAGAACAAGGACAGGAGCATATTTGCATACACAATAATATTTGTATAGATATATACATAAATTTATATATACACATATATATATATGTATATATGTTTTATATATATATATATGTATAAATAGATAGATATAAACACACATATATATAAAACATATAAATATATACATATATATTATATAGACAGTGTATACATATAAAACACACACATATATATATATATATATATATATATATATATATATATATATATATATATATATATGTATATATATAACACATTATATATATATATATATACTAATTATATATATGCACATATATGTATACACTGTATATATAATGTATATATATATGTACATATATAATACAAATACATACATATATACATTATATATACAGTGTATACATATATGTGCATATATATATATATATAATATATATATATAATGTGTTATATCTATACATATATATAATATGTGTTTTATATATATATATATATATATATATATATATATATATATATATATATATATATATATATATATATTATATAAATATATAGATAGATAGACATACACATATATATAATATATACATATATACATTTATACATATATATATATATTATATATGCAGTGTATATATATATATATATATATATATATATATGTATATATACATATATATATATATATATATATATGTATATATACATATATATATATATATATCATATAGTGTATACATATATATACATATGTGTATTTAATACATACACACATACATATATATAAATACATATATATATATATATATATATATATATATATATATATACATACACACATTTGTGTATATACAAGTTGATCGCTACAATATTTATCCATGGAATGACACGAATGATATTCCTTCAACTTGTCCGATTTCATTTCGTACTGTTGCCAAGGCCATGGTGCTGCAACGTCACCACATCCAAGGTCATGGTTATTTATTTTCAGTAGTTATTTCTAGATAAAAATTCATATTTATATTTGTGGAAATATGGATTTTTGGGTTGGTTTGGGGAATCTTTATTACGAGTTTTGGGGATTTTAACACTAACCCACCTGACAACACTGCTCTAACCTGCCGGCGCCGGCTAGTATTGTTGTGTTTAGTTCAGTGAAATTTTAGTGTTGAAGGATTATAATACTTTAATTACTACTCATATGGCCGAAGGTAAGTTTAAAAACGTGAATAAAACCATTCTGTTCCCTTGAAGGGTGATAAAACCGTAGTGTCTTGGAATTAACACAATAATATATGTGTTTGCTCTCAAGTTTGACAGATCTGAGGTTTTGACAGATCTGAGGTTATCTATCAAGGGTTGAACTAATTCATATCTTATACAGTCGTAAACTTATTATTTTTCAAATTGATTTCATTTATAGTTTACTTGTATGAGATGCAATATACACAGTAGGTATTTAACATTAGATTTTAAGATGTCTATGACGTTTTTCCCGTGTTGACTTTCATTATGTTTTCACGTAGTTTGAGTTTTTTTTTCTACAGCTGACCCCTAAAACCTGTACAGAAATGGTAATAAATAAATTTCTGGAGCAAACCATTCCACATTATCCAAATCGTCTTTCATTGATATAGTCGTATACACACTGGAATTATGTTTTAAGTGTTTTATGAACAAAAACTATGCAAAAATATTATATAGAAATACATATATATGCCTGTAAATATTCACATATACATGCACAAAAACACACACACACACACACATATATATATATATATATATATATATATATATATATATATATATATATATATATATATATATATATATATAATATATATATATATATATAATATACATGTATATTACTTATATAGCATTTCAGGTAAATCCTGAAATGCTGTTAGAATTTAGGTTTCTCCTCCTTTCGAGGTAGTAGGTTGGCCAGAGCACCAGCCACCCGTTGAGATACTACCGCTAGAGTGTTATGGGGTCTTATTACTGGCCAGACAGTACTACATTGGATCCTTCTCTCTGGTTACGGTTTATTTTCCTTTTGCCTATCCATACACTGAATAGTCTGGCCTATTCTTTACATATTCTCTTCTGTCCTCATACAACTGACAACAAGATTACCAAACAACTCTTCTTAACAGCACTGTAATTGTTCAGCAGCCACTTTCCTCTTGGTGAGGGAGAAAAGACTCTTTAGCTATGGTAAACAGCTCTTCTAGGAGAAGAACACTCCAAAATCAAACCATTGTTCTCTAGTCTTGGGTAGTGCTATAGCCTCTGTACCATGGCCTTCCACTGTTTTGGATTAGAGTTCTCTTGCTGGAGGGTACACTCGGGCACACGCACACAATCTAATTTTTCTTCCTCTTGTTTTGTTAAAGTTTTTATAGTTTATTTTGGATATATTTATTGTAATGTTATTGTTCTTAAAATATTATATTTTTCCTTGTTTCCTTTCCTCACTGAGCTATTTGCCCTGTTGGAGTCCCTGGGCTTATAGCATCCTGCTTTTCCAACTAGGGTTGTAGCTTAGCAAATAATAATAATAATAATAATAATAATAATAATAATAATAATAATAATAATAATAATAATAATAATAATAATTTAGTCTCTGGTGGCATGATTGATAGAGACCTGGCCTTTCATTTGAAGAGACTAGGGTTCGATCCCGGTATGAGGTAAAAATTTTATTTTGTGTACGATCTTCAGTCGATTTTCATCCCTATTGACTCAATGGGGATAATTTGAATTAAAAGCTATCAACTGGGTCACCTGGTGGGTAAGGAGGTTCGGCAAAACTCGCTGGTATGAGACGGCAGTCTCAATACTGAAATGAAGTAACTACTTGTTGTCCAGCTTCTTTTGGAATATCTTGCTAGCGACCTTGGCTTTCATTTGAAGAGATTAGGGTTTGAGGGCTTAGAAGGATCCTCCATTTCTGTGAAGAGTTCATCATGAAAAGGTTTATTTCTACTTGGGCACGATATATATATATATATACATATATATATATATATATATATATATATATATATATATATATATATATATATATATATATATATATATATATATACATATATATATATATATATATATATATATATATATATATATATATATATATATATGTGTGGGTGTGTCAAAAGCCGCTTGTGGACTGAAAAAGCCTTTGATAGTGTCCTCTTAAATATGTGAATTTGATTAAGTCTGTTCGTGAGCAACGAACAAAGTCAATATTAATGGAGGCTTATCAAATGAATTTCCAGTGAACAGCAGAGTATTACAAGGGAATGTGTTGTCACCTATGTTTTATATCCTTCTCGTGAATTTTGTAACGTATAGAACAGTCGAAGATGGTGGAGAAGGATTGGACTGGATTTGATAGGAAATTTGCAGACCTAGAGTATGCCGGTGATGCTGTCCTTATTAGCAGAACACCACAGGATTTGCAATGCTTGCTACTCAGAATGCATAAAATATCACACGAGGTTGGGCTCAAGATAAATAGAAGGAAGATAGAGATGATGAGAACAAAGTATGCAACGGAAGATGAAATATCACTGGAATGAGAAAGGATTAATGAGGTAGAATCATTTAGGTGTTTAGGAACTATAATCTGCAATACAGGGTTTTTAGAATTAGAATTTAGTGAAATATTGAAAAAAAGCAAACCATACAATGGCTAGCTTAAGTAAAATTTGGAAATCAAATCGCCTGAAATTACATATAAAAATCAGACTAAACATCAGTTTAGTGAGATCGGTGTTATTATATAGACATGAGTCATGGTATGACAATGAAACAATCTCCAATAGATTTAGTAAATTTGAGAACAAAGCCCTCAGAAGGACATTGGGAGTTAAATGGCAGGACAGGATTAGAAATGAAACTATGAGAGAGATTACTCGAGTGCCATATGTGGATGAGATCATGATGACGGGTAGATGAAGAAGGTTTGGGCATGCTCTTCGCACTCCCAAGAGATTGGTTCACCAAACGTTCAGCTGGGCTCCTCAAGGCACTAGAAAAGTTGGAAGACCCAGGCCTACATGGCTGAGGACTATGAAGCGTGAAGTAGATGATGAATGGAGATGTACTGAATTAAAGCTCAAGATAGTGAAATCTAATCGAGTATCTTTGCGTCAGTTGGCGTAGGAGGAGATGATATAATATATATATATATATATATATATATATATATATATATATATATATATATATATATATATATGTGTGTGTGTATATATACATGTATATATGTATATATATGTATGTATATATATGTATATATAATATATATATATATATATATATATATATATATATATATATATATATATATATATATATATATATATATATATATATGTAAAATAGGGGTAGGCATACATGAGAGAAGTAGTGGTCATCAACAAAGAAAGAAAACGGAGGTTAAAAGAATAAAACATGATTTACAGTTAAGTAAACGCAAGTTAAGTAAACGCAGAGAAAAATATTAATGAACGAATGAAACAGGTCAATAAAGATATAGGCACTATATCTTGTCGATGTGAATACAGTACAAAATTGAAGGACCTAGTGTTTTGAAAAATTGCTGGATGTGCTGAGTTCAGGAGAAATCGAGCCAAGTGATAAAAGATGTGGAAGGGGTAATATAAGTCTTGAAATTATTGTAGAAGTGTTTTTCGACAATATGAGGAAACTAACTTGGATGGCGAAAAAGGAAAGCCGCCGAGAGTTTGAGATAATGCACGAGATCCTGCAGTGAGGTGTTGATTGTGTCAGAAAAACTGGTCGAGGAAGAGCAGTGACGGTTGAGGCAAATAGGAGGTTATGTGTATCAATTGTTTGTTATGAAACAGTTATGAAAGAAGTTTGTTGAAGCTATAAAGAAAAATTTATATAGAGTACTCATGGACCGAAAACAAATATGGCAGAAGCGACAGTGTTGCCGGAATTTGAGATACCTGACAGGCTGTTGCAAAAGCTCAAGAGTTTATATTATGGAAGAAAATTGTGTGCTAGAGTATGGAGACAAAACAGGTACTAGTTTGATGTGAAAGCATTTCTAAAACATGCATGAATTACAAGCTAGTGTGTTTGAAAGTTCACAAGAGCAATGTAAGTCAGAATAAAGTCAAGGGTAAGAGAAGGTTGGAAAAGGGAACGTTAAGTTGAATAGTAAGTAAGCAAATTTCAGCAGAGATAGGGAGTCAATGTAAGCTTTAAGGTATCCTGATAAGATGGAAAAAAGAATAAAGTCACAGATGAAGCAGAAGATCAGGAAGAGTTGGTGTGTATATGAAAGTAAAGGTAGTGAAACGCATGTAGGGACAGCAGAGTCCATTCTCAGCTACGGATGTGAAATGTAAATGTTAAATGCAAAATAGAAACAGTTAGAACGACTGCTTGCCGATTATATGTGGCAATAGAAGATTGGAAGGGTGACAAATGTATTAATATAAAATACAAGAAAAAAAGGTAGACGTTAGTGAAAGTAAGGTTCATTGTGTTCTAACACCAAAGATGGTTTGGTCATGGAAGGCGGTATATTGGAAAACTTGAATGAGGGGAAGACATTTTAATCGCTCTGGGCAGATGGCGTGAAAGAGCGTTGGGAAGGGAGGGCCTCAATATTCATAAGCAGCCTAAGAGTAATTGCAAGATAAAGTTGAAGGACATAAGAGTGTATATAGTTGTTGGGTACGCTGCTTAGACATGCTACTGAAGAGCCTGTTATGTAGGCACAAAAAGCAGCTAACTTTGAAAACTTCCCTACCCAGTAAGGTTCATTCGTGGTTCAACAGTTGCTTTTAATCTGAAAAATCTCCTGAAAGAGGAAACGGTCTAGTGTTGAATATGCTACCTAAATAAGTTTATATATATATATATATATATATATATATATATATATATATATATATATATATATATATATATATATATATATATATATATATATATATATATATATATATATATATATATATATATATATACAGTATATACACACACACACACACGAGTGAGTAAGAAAAAATAGTGAGGATTGTGTTACAAGTAAAACTATTACATTTAAGCAATTGAAGAATCCCATGATATAATAAAAACATTTGAAAAAAAACCCTGTAAGGCCACTTAACCTTGAAATATTTAATGCACAGGACTCTTAAATATACTTTTTAACAAGTGCTACAAATTTTAAACTTCATATGCCGTAATAACTTCACAAACAATTTCATTGTTTTCCCTTCTTCACACCCCATACTGACCAATGTAAACACCAGTCCATTGGAAAAAAAAATTCATAAACAAGAGGAAATGTGAGCGAAAAACCCCGAGTATGTAAGCCACATAAAAATTACACCACTTTTCGGAACGGAAATGCCAGAATCGGTTTCTGGGCGTCTTTGTAAGAGCTACATGACACAACGCTGAGAACATAGTTGTTTAGGAGATACTTCACACGCCTTGCATTCCTAACAATTCAATGTCCCATATATAGTACACCCACAAATTTTGGAAGCCTCTAAGAAAAATGAAAACAGTTTCTCGATTGTGGTAAAACGCGGTGTATTTTCAATAACTGAAAGCAAATAATTTTTGGATTTACAGTTACAGCAAAATTAATTATATAGTGTTATCCCAATAAGAGGCATACCAAAACTACAGGCTCAGCCTTAAAAACGAACCGTAATTAAAACTGAAGCTGTTCCATTACGAAATTAACATTTAAAGATTATAATAAATATATTTCTAGCAATTGAAACACCAGATTTTATTAAATAAGTTTTAGTGATTTATATTTGATAAAAGAAACGGATAATTCCCTAACATTATTGTCTTGACATCTATCAAGTTTTCTGGGTATTCGTAAATATTATTACAATATTTTCAAAGATGATTTAAATCGCTGCAGAGACTTGTAAATTTAAATAAGTAATAAAGCCAAGTATTACATAGTGAGGCACCATCACAAAAATAGATTTCTTATCTACGGGCACACCGTTGCCACTTCATTAAGGATATAGCCGATAACCAACAAAGATTTCAATGGAATACTACAAAAAATCATGGAATATACAAAAAAAAAATCAAACATTGATCGGATATGATACAGAAAATTATAGGCATTTGCCTTAAAACATCGAATATACAAACAAAAGCATATCGGAATACAACCTTACGACGCAAGAACGTTGTGGTACACAACTAATCTCGTAAGAACACGAGCCATTTACAAACAAAGCATCAGGGTACATGATAACCCTCATAGATCTTGACATAATAAATAATCATACAAGAAGAAACTAGCATTGAGACAAATCAAAAGCATCATAGTCAAAATCAAATAAGCGAAATGTTCTTGGCCTCGATCATAAATGAAAGCCGTACTAAAATTTGCTAGCATGGCTGCATGCTAAAATATGTTTAATCCTATTAATATTATAGTTTGTCGAGTTAATCATCCAGCAATAATAAATGCTCTTTTAAAATCACTACGTGCAAAATGTGGACACTACAACATACCTTGAGGAGGATGTTCCTTGGTATTCTGCCACCTACAACAGGGACTGATGAAGTCAAGCAAAGCATGAATAGCATAGATAAAAAAAAAAAAGTAGATGCCACCAATCATATGGCTATGGAGGCCAGACATTTGGCTGTCCAATAGATAATAAGGACCACGGCCACCAGTACTGGCTCAGTACACATAATTTTGACTGACATCTTGGGGATGACCAAGTTATCTACCAAATAACAAACATGAATGTTGACATAAGAACAGAAAGTGGCCTTAGTGTAAAATTCCGGTAGGCTCTGGTCTAGTTTTTATGCTAGGTCATCCTAAGAGTCACAGTTTACGGTAAGTGGGAATCAAGGAAACAATGGTCTAAACCTTTCACAGTTTGAGATTTCTTGCTTTAAGGTACTCTCAAAATATACAGTAGTCTAACCTTAATAATTTTTTCCCTTCATTTGTTTGATAATATTTTGGACAAATTGTTTATTGGGTATTAGTTTTTACAATATATTCTGTTTCATCCATTTTTAATCGAATTTACAGCATTTAGTTATTTATTATTATATCCGCATCTATAGCTAACCTTTTCTCTTCCTCTTTATTCATCTGTCCATTACATTCTGCTGAATACTGTTTTGCAAGTTCATGACTTATCTCCATGTTTTATATTAATGATAATGATATTAATAACAACAGCACCAATAATAATAATAATAATAATAATAATAAATAATAATCGTAGTAGTAGTAGTAGTAGTAGTAGTAGTAGTAAAATAGATTATTGACCCTCGCAAAACTAACTAAATTAAATTCTTAAATGAAAAAGGAAACATGATTGCAAACGTCTATCATGGAAAGAATATCTAAATATTAGTGAAGAATAACTGTATAACTTACTACTCAAATAGCAATTTATCTTAAACATGAATTAAGATCGTGTATGTATGTATATATGTATATGTGTAGATATATATATAGTGTATATATATACATATATATAGTGTATATATATACATATATATATAGTGTATATATATACATATATATAGTGTATATATATATATATATATATATATATATATATATATATATATATATATATATATACACATACACATAAACGAACGTTATGGACATATTTCATGAATACCCATGTGCGTCAGTTCACCAAAGCAGCAAATTCATCTGTCATTTTTCTGTGCTGGGTCGCTAGAATATTAACAGAGTATTAGAGGCATAAATAATAATCCACTCTGGGGCAGAAAGGCGCAAATTATATATATATATATATATATATATATATATATATATATATATATATATATATATATATATATATATATATATATATATATATATATAAATTTTTGCAATGAGTGTTTTATTTCCAACTTCTCTGCCTATTAAATTTCTCTATCTACAAATAAAATTTAATTACTTATTTCCGTCAAAAATCTTCAGTAGCCATGCTAGTGGTACTATAAAAGATGTTTCAAATCTATATTTTAAACTAAACGCTAAATCTGGGTTGTTTACAAAAGCTTCAAAACCTTTTCAGAAGTCAGGGGAATCAATCTGTTATTTTAATGTTGATAATAAACTGTATCACAAATGTCAGAAATGTACAAAAAGTAATCCTTAACCGTATAATGAAATAATGGTAGACAATACGTTAAATGCATGTATAACTGCCAATTAATGCTTTACGTAATCAGATGAGATGATATTCTGAAAGAATGTCAAGTAATGCTTCCCATTACATGCAAGACACCAAGGATTACACGGCATATATTCCAATTTCGTTAAATCAATACACGACCATCCGTTATCAGAGTAGGCCAACAGGAATTTAGTTACATTTTCGCAATTTATGATGGGGAATCCGCTTTGAAAAAAACTTGGCGTGAGGAGGAGGCTACTGCCAGGAATGAATGACAAGTAATATAAGTAACGTTATCATGAGCGAATAGTAGGCAAATCGTTACCACGAATACATTACAGGTAATTAGTTGTCATGACAGTTTAACAGGTAATCTGTTGTCACGAATGCATGGCAGGTGGTCTGTTGCATTGACAGCGTGTGAGGTAAATCGTTGTCATGATCACGTCACAAGTAAACCGTTGTTATGAACACATGACAGGTAATCCGTTGTCATGAACGTATGAGACAGTTCGTTATCATAAATCCCAAGTTCTGAGAGGGTTCTACTTACGCTACAGTGTGTTATCTCCTATCATACCACTATCTTCCTAAACTCATAAGGCCTTCTTATCAAAGGTCTAGATGCAAATATAGCCTTTGGATCTTGAGTCATAAGACCACCTAATTTACAACAGATCTTGACAGAACAAAATGGACCTGTCTATAAAAATCCACAAACGTAAAACATGAGCTTACGTAAAAAAATCATTATATGCAAACAAATGGGTGAATGCATGCACAGAATATAAGTGTAGAGATAAGTATGATAAACACGTCGGCAATGATTGAAAGCAAATGTTCTCGTTGAATGATTCTTTCTCACGCTAAATGGATATATCTTAACCATGAGAAGGCAATTCGGGAATAACAAAAATTATATATTCTGAATGAAAGTATGCGTGAAAAGAAAAAAAAATCACAAAGGATGACACACTATAAAAGCATGCATTTATACTATTAAAGTGCATAATTTTATATGTACACACTATATATATATACACACACACACATATATATATATATATATATATATATATATATATATATATATATATATATATATATATATATATATATATATATACATATATATACACACACACACACACACACATATATATATATATATATATATATATATATATATATATATATATATATATATATATATATATATATATATATATATATATATGCTAAATTTATCAACGTAAAGAACTGACATGTTAGAACAGCAATCATATTACCGAAACGTGCAATAACATAAACAAGCCTCTTTGGTAGTAAATTAGTATACAAAAGGCTATACCATGCACATGTCTACTTCATCGTAAAATGAATACGAAATCATATAACAATAATAATAATAATAAACATTATGCCGCGACACAATAGATAATAAAATAAAATTAAGAAAAGATCAGTTACCATCAGCGTTATTTATTGAATACAAATTGCCTCTAGATTATTCCCAAGATCTTTGATAGTCTTTTAATACTAGCTTTCAAAATGTACGTTTAACGTTTAATCGAAGTTGTATTAACACTTTATGGCTCCTCTTACGCTAGTAAGGACATTGAAATGCTTGATTTTAAGACACTTCATAAATAAAGATTGTTATGCATAAAACTCAGCCATCCTCTTCATTGAACGATGATGGACTGTGAAGAATTCCCAGCAATTGAGATAAGGAGATATAGCTGAAGTGCAGTCCTTACAATGTATTCCATAAAAAAAAAAGAACAAAGAAAAATTATGCGACCAGCAGACATGCATGATGTGGGTATCATTATAGCATCTGAACAAAGAACACCCATTGCTCTGTTGACGATACTCAAATCGCTCTTATTAGTGGTCAAACCGCCGTTGTTTGTCAATGGATTACAGCACTTGAGAACTCAACAGAGAGAGAGAAAGCTATGTTGCGAAAACCGGTGATTGGAAACAATGAGATGTTACTGAAATTACGCATTACCCCTTGACGCCAATTAAGAAAGGAAACTACCTTTGTATTAGTAAGAAATGGGCCTTGTGAACGGGTGGAATAAAACCGCACCGCAGATTGAACGGGTGGAATAAGATAATCATTAAATATATTGAAAGTTTAACCGTTAACTTTTGGTAACTAAAGATGGCAAAGGATCGATTTTGAGTTGCCAACAGGACAGCTACATAATAATAATAATAATAATAATAATAATAATAATAATAATAATAATAATAATAATAATAATAATAATAATAATAATATACAGTTGTTATGAAGTGGAGTGATATACCAAATATAATCAAGTAGGCAAGGGGTCTGATTTCCAATATAAACAACAGAACCTCAGAAAATTTACCTCACATTTTTCTTCGCTTAGGATTGAATTGGATTCCTTCAGTCTTTATCCTAATGGTCTTCCTTTCTTCAAAATTAAAACTTTTAACGTTTATATCATGAACTCATACCACTTGACTCTAGTATAATTTCTTCAATTTGGAAATATTTTTCGTTTAAAAACTTACTTTACTTCGTCAAAATATATACTATTAAGATTTTAAACTTATTTTAGTATCACAAACTCGAATTGGATTCATTTAATGTTCAACTTTAATGGATCTAAAACCAAAGTGCCTTCCCAACAGTTCAGTTTCTTCTCCGCAAAAGGCTCAAATTTTATTAGCTTGTAAACCAATATTACTACCATTGTAAGTTTAATTTTCCCAAAATCGTAACTGAAAGATTTTTCAATAAAAATATCTAATTTTCACTTGAGCTTGTTTCATTACAAATGGGATAAAAAAGCAAAGAAAATTATAGGCATTGTTACAGAGTTTGAGGCTTAAAAATCCAAGTTGCAGGCAATCCCCACTTACTTTGATATCTCAGACATAAACATGTATCACTGTACTAGAGGTGAGTTAAAAGGATATTTTGGACTACTCAAAGATATAAACCAAATTACATACTCAAGAATCGTTGCCAAAACCAAGAGTAGAAAATGTTAACTTAGCGAATCTTATTTTTTTTTAAGTTTTCCAATAGATACTGTGAAATCTTTTATCAAATGAATATGTAACTTTTGTAAAAAAATCAAATTCATATCTGTGAAATTCTTAAGACAAAATAGGTGAAAGAAGGCATACTAGGGGTGTTTAAAAAATGTTTCTATAAACTAGGTAAACATTTACATACAAACAAGAGTGAAAATAGAACTAGACGCCCCCCTTGTAATATGCGGGCACGAGATTTAATGATCAACATCTGGCAATATTCCCAATACCTCCAACACTAATTAGAGCAATTATTTCTTAATCGGTGATGTTCATAGGGTGAGCAATCAAGGCAACTACAGTAGCGTACTCAAAAGAAGTTCAATTATGATAGATGAAAAGGTTAGTAAGAGCTTGAAAATATTAGTCAAAGTCACAGTTGATTATGTATGGAGCCGAGTGGCTGTTATTTGAAAGTAACTAAAATTTTGTTCGAATTTTATTTCTTGGTCACCTTCTTCCCTCGAATTTTATTACTTTGTCATCTTTTCCTCTCTCACAGACTTCCTACTGTATCCAGCCTAATGTATCTTTCTCTTTTCTTTACATCTTAATATAAACTTCACTTGATAAGATTACTTTTGCAATTACATTTTTTCACTTTCACTGTAGCTTACACCTATCTTCCTAATGATAATGGTGAAAATATAAGTGATCTAAACTAATCTGAATTAAGTAAGTAAAAATGTTCTTCAAACGACTTCATTTTCGCCATTAAGTAAAACCGTTCTTCCATCGACTTCATATTAACACATAACCTAGCAGATGATTTTTTGGTTCAATTTTCTAAGTATACTTAATAAATATTCCTATTCAGAAATATCTCTATTTTTATACAGTGTATATCATCATCGGCAGCCGTAACTCACTCACACACACACTCTCTCTCTCTCTCTCTCTCTCTCTCTCTCTCTCTCTCTCTCTCTCTCTCTCTCTCTCTCTCTCTATATATATATATATATATATATACAGTATATATATATATATATATATATATATATATATATATATATATATATATATATACAGTATATATATATATATATATATATATATATATATATATATATATATATATATATATATATATATATATATACAGTATATATATATATATATATATATATATATATATATATATATATATATATATATATACAGTATATACTGTATATATATATATATATATATATATATATATATATATATATATATATATATATATATACTGTATATATATATATATACAGTATATATATATATATATATATATATATATATATATATATATATATATATATATATATAACCACAAGCAGTATATAAATAAAGAAATTGTTTACATCCACTCATTTATAAATTGCAACCCATCTTATGCTCTCTTAATCTTCTTTTCTAATTCTAATTTGTCTTTGGCGCTTTCACTGCTAAAGAGCCTGGCACAAGTACTGGGTCATCAGAAGACAAGAGATAAATCTCCCTTTTGTTCTTTCTGTTACGATCCACTACAGACCCGTAATTGGACGATTCTTTTACCAAGGGGCTGATATAACGTCCTGTCGCTAATGACTATGACATTTGCTGTGGCCGAAAGGGAATTCAACTGGTACTGAAGCTAAGAGAGCTTGCAGAATTGAAAGTATGTGACTGACGAAACTTAAAGATGATACAGATAAAATGATGGGTCGCATATCAAGCCATTTTGGCAACATCAAATTTAATGCCAGGCACAAAAAGAAACTAGTCGAAACACGAAGCCAAAATTTACATTGAAGAATTAAGCTAACACATTAATAATTATTGGCCGATTTTATTGCTTGCAAAGCATTTTTAAAGGCCAGATAAATATTGTGATTCATAAATAGATAATACAAATGAAAACACAATGAAATGAAAGTGACAGCAACTCTACAGTGTCGTAGCCAGGGGAGTTCAAAAAAGTTAATTTCCTATATACATACATATACATGTGTATATATATATATATATATATATATATATATATATATAATATATATATATATATATATATATATATATATATATATATATATATATAAAATACATATATATATATATATATATATATAAAATACATATATATATATATATATATATATATATAAAATACATATATATATATATATATATATATATATATATATATATATATATATATATATATAATATATATATATATATATATATATATATATATATATATATATATATATATATATATATATATATATGGACGTGTATGTGTTGATGCTGGGGTGAGACAAGACAAAGATCGCTACCACATTCATGCATTAGTTGCTGAATCGTGAATTGCCCTTGTGAAATAAATATCCACTGAAATGGCATCTTCATGTGCATAAAAAGAAGGTTCGTCAGTCACATCCAAACTCTACGGCGGGCACTTGGTCCTTCCTATCCAGCTCTCCTTTACTCTATTCCATGAACTTTAGGTCTATCTCTTCACCTTCCTCTTAACAATACCTAAATTTACATTCTTTGCACGACGCTTTCCTCCTTTATTTTCTTTAAATGACAGAATCACCTTGAGCAGTGTACATTTTTTCTACCACACTTCACCTTTTACTTCTATTTATCTCCACATTTCACTTCTTATCACACATTCTATAATTATTTATAAAGATTCAAGCCTTTGATCTTTCATTCGTATTTATCATCTACTCTTCACCTCTACAATCAACATTCTCTTCATACATTTTGATCTCAGCTTCCACAGACGCACTAAATTTCATACTGTTTTTCAGCAAACGTTCTGCTACTGCCCTTGCTTCACCTCTTCTCTCATTCTACCATCATTCAATGCCTTTATTCCCAAAATATCTATGATAAACGTATTTCATTCTCCCATCATCCTTATTAACATTTATCTTACCAACTTTCTGGTTTCCACTGAAAGCTCGGAATTCAACACACCATTCACGACCCAGTTTCTAATCCCATAACTTTTGCATATGAATTTACAATCCTTTCTCGGATTCCTCACATTACCTAATCCTTAAAGATAACAAACAGACAAAATACACATGGTCTAAAGCCAATTCTTCCGCAAAACCACCCACAAGCCCAAATACAAATTTTTCCTAAGACTTTAATTACATAATAACAACTTTTAATCTATCGGGCTCAACAAATTTTCTTTTTCACTGTACATCCTCAAAAGTTTTCACATAGTCCACATACTAATTCTATCATAAGCTTTCTATGTCAATGACATTTCTAGCTTTAAAAATTAAATTGCAAATTAACCTTTAGAATATATAGGCAGTTTGTGTGCAAGGGAAGAGTGCATATGAAAATATGAACTCTTCCATAGCACACAGACTGCCTATAAATGTACAAATAAATTAGGGTAAACTTTTATGCTCCGTGGATAACCGAAATGTGATACAGTACCTTATATGATACATGGTAAAATAGTTATCTAAGGAAACAAGGACAACTTATACAAAATATACTAAGGCCTTTCTATGCCCTTGTGTGGGCTACCTTCTATGAACTGGAATCAACAACTCTACAAACTGGATAGTGTGTTTACCACCCTATCGCAAGCATGACCTTGTAAAATGATGGAGCAGTTTTATATAAATTACACGAAAATAGCTAACAATTATGGCATGGCGGCCAATGCCACTTAGATGCATAGTTTCAGTGCAATCCGAATACTCTGCGAACATTGTCTAACCTTAAAATTCCTAGTTATAATCATCTGAACTATTTTAATACCATAATTTATTGTAAAATATGAAACAACGTGTGTTTTCTCTTTATGAAAGGCAAATGAGGTTTCAAAGACCACCAAAAAAATTTTTCTATATATATGAACAGCTGAAAATGTCATTATATTCCTTGTACAATTCAATATTACTTTAAAAAGTTTCGAAAAAAAAAATTGGATGAAGAAAATAAAAGTGAACCAACATACATTAATCTATAGTCGGATAACGTTTAAGCAAAACATCGAAGGCATTCATCAACACTAAACATACATACATTTACCTTCACGTACAGTACATACATGAAAAAAGTACAACAAAGTTTGTATTCTACTCGGACTGAAATTTTTTTTTTTCTTTTTTCAACACAAATTCCAAAGAAGAAGGGGAGAGGGGACTGTATCAAAAAGAGGACCATAAATCTACGCTTTACCCAGAGAGACAAACTTGGCGAGACGAAACTAGCTAAAAAGACACAGCCTTACATTTCGATAAATCACCGACATACATCCCCACCAACAGAGGAACTGTCCGGAAAAAAAACACCGAACAGACAAAAACCAATGGCGAACTTTGAGACCCACATTCATCCTCCAAACCATATATTTGGCTTACCGAACTCGCTCGACTCATCGAGGAAGGAAGAACAGAATGTTTTACGCCCACAAACTGACAGATGTTCCTTTTAATATTTTTAACTACATTATATATCCATCATGAAATAATTGTCACACAGGAAATTATTTTTCTCCTTCCAAACTTGCATATCTTGTGTATATTATATCATGTGTATATGAGAGAGAGAGAGAGAGAGAGAGAGAGAGAGAGAGAGAGAGAGAGAGAGAGAGAGAGAGAGAGAGAGAGAGAGAGAGAACGCATGAAACCACAGATAGGCAATGTAGTAGAAACCATTTTTTTCATACTTGCTCAGTCGCATCCACAGGGAGAAAGGAAAATGATAAATACTTCCATGGATTCGAGTCAATGATCTATGACTGGCTAGAAGGGCGTGGGAAGTAGGGGGAGGAAGATGAAATTAGTTTGATCAATTTAGTTTTTTTCGCAGCCTTGGAAAAACTTAAAAGCAATAACCCAGCTAACTCCTACTATCAAACAATTCTAAAATATCAAACTGAAAAAATAAATAACTGAAATATAATCTTCCAGGTATTTACATAACGAAAAGAGAAATCGAGTGCTGGAACACACGTATTAAAGCCCCTTCGAGTAGGCAAATGTATGCACAATCGCCTCTAACGGTACGCCCCAACCCCCTTACTCTAACACCCTCTCTTACGCCCATAGAATAATCATGTATGGGGAGATTTATGCTTGTGGCGATGCGAATGAGCGAGAAGGGTGTTGGGGTGCACCCTCAGTAGTCAGTGACTTAATCGTACTTTGGTTCGGCTGTACACGTGTTTCTCTCTCTCTCTCTCTCTCTCTCTCTCTCTCTCTCTCTCTCTCTCTCTCTCCTAATGCTTGGGATGACGTGGCCGCCGTTGCGTATTTAATTACGACGCATTTGTCGGGGATTCGTTTGCGAAACGTACGAGTGCGTGTGGGTTTGCATAGACAATGTGCCGGACTCTAAGCCTGCACGTGTTGCAACTGAAAATGTTAAGAGTGATCTTATTACTAGGTCGGGCACAAGCGTGCGTTTCCATATGCATGACTGGAGAGACGCATTGTACGCATCACTAATGAGATTCCTGTTCACTTTAAGTGGAAATTAATTGTTCTTCATTAATTAACCCCGCTAGTGGGACAGACACACAAGCTGACAGGCAGACCTGAGAGAGAGAGAGAGAGAGAGAGAGAGAGAGAGAGAGAGAGAGAGAGAGAGAGAGAGACTCATTTTCTAAATAAAGCAATATTTTCTCTAAAGACTAACCTCATTTTTATTTTCTTCATGGCCCATTATGAGTAGAAAAATATATAACGTAAGTCTTAGAGTATGTGCGTATGTGTGCATACGTTTCATAAAAACTTGAAAATATAAAAATACAAAAAAAAAAAAAAAAAATTAATAACATTATGAAAGCATGATGTTAAGATTACAATGCATTTTCTTACAGTTTCATATAAAGCGTTTAGATGAAAAATAAAATAGCGTAAAAATTTCAGAGGTAGATAGACAAAGCAACTAGCGAATATAAATATTACCATAGAAAAGAAGGAACACAAAAAATAGTAGCTAGCGAAAGCATTATCCCTCTGTACAGCGGGTAAATGTGATGAAATCAAGATCTATGCGAAAGTGATGTCAATTACAAAGTACAACAAAGACGGTTCCAAATTGCTTTGACAATGAACTTATCTCAATGCCACAGCTAAGCACGACGGTAAGTCACGACCCAACTCATTGGCGTGTATACCTTTTCAAAACACTTTACTGTATTAGGAATAAAACATATCTTATTACGTGGGGGGGGGGAAATTTATGGTAAAAAAACTGAATACATATGCTAATAAAATGTATATAATTAATGAAACAAGTTTATCATTAGAAAGAAGACACTTTCTTCCTTGTATAACTCTTTATTTAGTCAAAGGATGACTGACGAGTCACCTAGAACACAGAAGATACGAACATAAGTAATGGATAAACTGAGGTAAATGGCATATCTATCCATCTCCTTTCCCTAGGAGAAGATTTAAAGGGTACGAATAAAACTTGACGGGATGGAAACAGCAACTTGTGAAATTTCTGTTAACAGGCTTGATTGCCAAAATATAAAAACATCGATAGTTTATGGAGCACTTGATCAGTTCACAAAACAGTATGTTTATTAGCATAGCCTGATTAGAAATTATACATGCGACAGGCCATTTGTCAATGACACTTCTACACACTTAATATAGCCCTCAGCTCTCTTCCAAGGGGGGGGGGGTTACTATCGTGACCCACTGAAGACCCTGTGCTGCTCAAAGTGAACAGTCACACTAATCCTTAGAATGTCGTCCCAAAAACAACGTTTCCCTGACGCCTGGTTTGTTATGAGGCATAAGACGCCTCAGGGATAATAGTAGCTTATTAACTGGTGGCACAGTTGTAGACTCTGGTTTGGATGGACCCGATGGAGTGGTGACTGGTTCCTGTTGATCCAGTAACTGCATAGAGTTGTAGC
>NC_090731.1:134290557-134310557 GCF_036898095.1 Palaemon carinicauda
TATAACAATTTGAAAAGTACAAGTTATACAGAAAAAAACCAAGCATTGTTTATAACTATTATTATCAAAATCCAATTACCATTATCATTAGCAAAACTTCATCCTTTTGGAAAAGCAGGATGGTACACTTGGCTTCATTAATTCCAGTACACTTCATGGGAAGCAAAGGAGAAGTCGTTGTACCAGATTCAATGAAGCCAACGGGTCAAATAACCCAGTGTTTAAAACACACTTTATTAGAAAGCACATTCATCTAATATCAAATCTAAAAGCAAGAATTATCCCTGACCTCAGCAATGTACGCCCCACTTTGGACAGCATAGGCCAAAAAAAAATGCAAAGGGCTTTGAACATCATAGCCCAAAAATGCAGGGAACTATTTCTAAAAATCAATGCTCAGAAAACCAAGGCCTCAAAAAATGCAAAAAGCTTTGAAAACCATAGCCCGAGAATGCAGGGAACTAGGCCTAAAATTAACACTGAGAAAACCAAAGCTATGGCCATAAAGCACTCATTCGAACCCTCTAACTTGATCCTTGAAAACAGCCCCATAGAATGGGTTCAGGACTTCACTACCTTGGGGGGAACATTAACTGTAACCAGGTCAAGGTAGGCACAAAATCTCATCTTGCTTTGCGGCCATGAAACGCATCACTACCCTGAGCAGGGGATGCTCAGACCACTTACTAGGGAGGTTCTATGTCCAGGCAATAAGTTTGCAGGTGGAGTACACTGCCCAGGTCCTACTGGGTCTTTTCCCAAGCCTCTTAGCCTCCCTAGAGGTTATGCAAAACAACAGCATGAGACCAATTGCAGTGGCCCCATTGTGGAACAGGCTGCAACTTCTACGTTCTATTATCTTCAAAACTTTAAAGCTGGTAGGAAATCTCCTCTGAAAAATAGAATACAAGCCCTCATAAACCTACATGAGGAGCTTGACCACCCAAAACCTATGTAGGAGGTCTACTCCGAGCTATTAGGAGGATGGACATGTAATCAGCAGCCATAGCCATTAAAAAGCTTGATTGCTATACCACCACTTCCCCATGAACTCCTGACCCAATAGTTACCAACTTCACAACCTTGCCTGCATCAAAAGCCTTGTGTAACCTCCAACAAATGAATGCAGCAGCCCAAATAGCAATAACACAAACTAATGCACCCAATGTCCATTTTACAGATGGATCAGTAGATCGAACCATCCCCGCTGCCGCTGCTGCCGTATATTCCAGAGACTACCCTAACAGCTGGAGGCTATCTGACAATGCCTCCACCCTGCAGACTGAGTTGGTCGCCATCGCAAACGCATTGGCCGACTCACAGTACAAAGAGGGGGACACCAGGATCCACATGGACTCCCAAAGCGCCAACCAGCCCTGAAAAGTCAAAGGATACCATAGAATGTACTGTTAATAACTACAATAAAAGCAGCTGCACAACCCCACAGCCAATGGAACAGAAAAGTCACCCTAAATTGGGTCCCCAGTCATGTGGGGATCCAAGGAAACGAAAGTGCTGACCACCTTGCAAATAGCGCACTACAATGCACTACTATCGATACATGAATAGGCCTATCACTGAAGCAACTTAAACAGCAAATGATTAACTTCTGTTTCTCCCAAAGCAGGGCCAGCATTAGGAAAGCAGTCATAGCAAGGTCTACATCTGTCAAATGGTGGGCAGAGGTCACAAACCTCCAGCCCAACGACATAACAAGAACAACTAACCGCCCCTTCTCTGTCATTATCCATAGGTTGAGAGTGTGGTATTGTTGCTGATGGCAGATCGTAACCGATGAGGACCAGCCCTGCCAACTGCGTGACCTCACAACTGGTGACACCCCCTTACCTCCTCCACTGCACTGATACCTTAACTCTGCGCCAAGCAATAACCTTTCCTCCTTCCAACACTCCAGAATAAGTCGCCAGACATATCCTTGACAACATCCAAACCCTGTCAGCATTCCTCTGCTCTTATCCTCACCCCACCCCCCACCCAGGTAAACACCCATGACCTCTCCTCTCCTTAGATCACCTACCTATAACCTCTCCCCGGTGCTAGGCTGAGTGGACTGTCGCTTGTTAAACACATACTGGTCTGTAATAAGAAAAGCGACTGGGCCTCTGTTTTGCAGGGCCGACCTCTAAGGCAGGACTATATGGACAGAGCCGCCTAACAACCTGTGGGAGCATGGCATCTTGTCAAAAGCTCCCTGGAGAACAAGCTCCAGGCTGCATAACAAGGAAGCAGTCCCACCCGTACCTAGCATTGACCTAGCCTCTAGGGCTAATTTATGCCCTCTTTTTTTTCTCCCTCCAACTCACCTACCTTTAACCTCCTTCCCATGACCTCGAACTACCATGGGACTCTCTACTATACCACTTTCCCTCTCACTGACAGAACCTGTCAACACTTTTCCACTCGTGGACCTAAAGAGTAGCCCTACCGAATCACTTCTGTCCCTGCCACTATTGGTCTGGAAGTCGAGAGCAGCTGAATATCGAAGCCCATCAGTCCTTAGATACCTTACAACCAAAATCTGCCCCTGTTCAATCTATCCGGTGACAGCCTGAGTGATCTTTCCCTCATTCAGCATACACAGGTTTCATATAGGAAAAACTGACAAGGCCTCTGCTCTGCAAGGCCGATCCTTTCAGGCAAAGAGCTCTAGGGGCAGAGCCGCCTGAACAAACCCGTGGGAGCATGTCCTCTTGCCAATAGCCCCACCTGGAGACCAAACTCCAAGCATCAGAACAAGGACAAACAGGCTCGCTTAAACCTGCCGCCATCTTAGTAACTAACTGGAACAGGCTAAAATTACCCTCCCAACAACCCCAGCCAAGTAAAGTCTATCCTCCTAACATCCCATAGCCAAGTAAAGTAAAAACTTCATAACAAAATTCATTAATTTTTCACCCCCTTATAGGATACCAACGCAAGAACCCGTGCCTAACATAAGGTCAGGCAATTAATCAAGCAAGCAAGCAAACAACCTAATGACAATGGTATCCTCATGCCCTATGGGGTACGAGGAAATCGACTTCCCTTATAATCTATATGGCATTAGTCTTATTCACGATAAACTGACTATGGCTACCCAGTGGTAAATTATATGGATCAGGATCTCTAAGTTACATTTAAGTCTTTAAATTCAATACAACATACTCGTCTCTGTAAGAGGGCATTCAACATGGATCTTCCAAAAATTCTTCAGTTCCATACCTCTGTCCTTACATCGAAATTTTGTATCATGGCAAGTCTTTTTCAAATCCTAACCAACAATTCCCAATAAAATAGATCTTCAGCCTAAGAGACATATATATAAAATTACGAATCTTTCTCTCCGATTAGAGTAAATAGGCTATTACGATCTACAAACACCAGAATAATCCTTATGTAGCGTCTGGCACGATATTTATTTATATACTTATCTATTGTTTATTGTTTAAAATGTCATAAATTGTTTTAAAATGCTGTATTTTGATTGTAGAATGTTTAGTATGGTTAAGACTAAAATAATTGTAATTTAAAGGACTGCATTGCTGTGGATTTCTTGTTGTGCGCTGCTGAGTCTGGGTAGCGGAGTTCAGGTGAGACGAGTGTATTAAAGACAGTTGTCTTTTTACGAACAGTCGCCGTCCGAGATACACCCACTGTCTGGAAGGGTTATTGCTTCCTTGTGTTAAGAGGATATGAGGACGGATTATTGGTGTCCAGTGAAAGGCTTGGAGAGAAAATGTGTTAGTACTTAACTATAATATATTAATGATTGTTTCCGGTGTGGTGTTATTCTTAGAGTAATTGCGTGGTAATGCTTGGTAGTAACTACCTAGTTTACTACCTTTCTTGTTTCCATTCAATATGTTTGTAAGTTTATAATGTTAAGTTAGCTTTAAAGTTTTTGTAATTATCAGTAATGGATAATTGTTCTATTTATGCTCACGTAATTTTTAATGCTATCTTTGTTTAATGCTTTTTACGGCTATCTTTGTTTAAGCTTTAAGTTTATTTGAATTACTTAATTATCTCATTATGGTTTGTACTTTCCAAGAATAGTTTTGTGAATTGTAGTTTTTTCACTTAATATTTATTTAGGATTTTTTTTAATATTTTGGATTACTTATGTTTCAGGTTGAAACGCATCAATAAAAAGCATTGCAACATCTTTCGTGACTTTCACTGCACATCCAACATTTCAACACATCTGGCATTCGGTTATTATGGAGGAAGAACTACAACAAGCTAAAAACGACTGAACAGAGGCCAAGAGGACTTTCACGAGAAAATGCAACATATTTGAGGACACTGTTGGACAAGCAAGTGCTTCAACAGCGCTGACTGAGGTTTATGAAGAAGTCTGTAAAGCTTTTGATAAGGTGGAAGTTTGTCATGAGAGGTATGTCTCCATCTTCATTAAGATAGGTGCCAAAGAGGAACATTTGAGTGAGACGAATATATTGATAGTTTGGAAAGAAGGAAAGTCCAGATTATGTCTACATACAAAAAAGATATTCATGTGGTAGAGGACTCTTATGTTAGAAGGGTTAAGGTGAAGGCTTTGCAACCGCCTCAGTTTAGTGGAGACATTAGAGATTTTCCGAATTTTAGAGATGATTATAAAAGATTAATGGTACATAGTTTTGGAAAGGATCCCTATGCACTGAGATCATGTTTGAGTGGTGAAGCATTAAATACTGTCAAGAGGTAATGAAAATGACTATGATGAAATGCTCAGTAGGTTAGATTTATAGTATGGAGATAACCGCAAATTAGTTGATGCAGTACTTTCAGACTTAAAATCGATCAAGCCTGTTTATAATGGTGATAATAGAGCATTTGTCAAAATGGTTGAGAGAGTTGAGAGGTGTTGGTTAGACTTACAGAAGATAGACCTTGAAAGGGAAATGAATACCGCTAACACAGTAAGCTACATAGAAAAGTTACTCCCTATGACACAAAAACGTGAGTGGGTAAAAACAGCAGAACATAGAAGCTCCACAGAATTGTTCAAACATTTTATGGCCTTTCTGCTTAAAGAAAAAAGGTACTGGAATATATGAATTCAGATATCAGGACATGTTCGAGTACTAGGATTTGTCATAATATATCAGGTCAAGTTAATGAAGAAGATATGATAGCATTCATTAAGGGTATTCCAGAAAAACATAATGAATTACTCCAACGTGTAGATCAGCTAACTCAAATAGTCACTAACTTGTGTAAGGATAATGATACTTCGCAAACTGGGAAGTGCTTATTACAAGAAAAAGGCACTCATAACACTGGGAGCTGCTTAGCATTTGGCAATCTATGTAATTTTGAGAAGTTTGAAACTGTAAGGAAAAGGCGAGCATGTTTCAATTGTCTGAAAGCTGGTCATATATCAAATTTTTGTCGTCTCAAGAATACTTGTAATGTAATAACTGAAGGTCAAAGATGTGGAAAATTTCATCATCCATTACTTCATGGAGCATTTTCAGAAGGTCTGATGTACAGTACTAGTCTTTCCGTCAAGTCCAAATGTTTAGTAAGAGACAAAGCACTGCTAATGATTATTAAATTATACAGCAATGGCACACCTTTGAATACGTTGTAGGACCCTGGAAGTGATATAACACTGATAACATTTGCTACTGCTTCTAAACTAGGTCTGAAAGGTAGAGACATTGAATTAACTATCACTAAGGTAGGAAGAAAGGTAGAAATTATAAAGCGTAAAGAATATGTAATCAAAGTGACTGATCTTTAAGGTAAACACTGGTATATCACGGCTTACGGCATAGAAGAGATAACATCTGAAGCATGTAAGGTGGGCCTGACAAATATCGTTCTTTTATTTGATGATATCCGTCTTTCTGATGTGGAACGTCCATTTGGTGAAATTGAGTTGTTAGTAGGATCCGATTGGTATACACTTATGCCACAAGTCAAACAGTCTGTGGGCAATTTACAATAAAACCATGGAAAGTGAGCAACAAAAGGTGCAGCATCTATACATAAAAATGGGTAGCCATCAACATCATATCCCAGGTAGCAGAGAAAATGAAGAAAAATCAAGTGCTGGGGAGCCAGATATGAGGAAACACCTAAACTGAAGGAGAAAAAAAGAAGGAAGGCCATGAATGCAGTGTGCAAGTAATCTAGAGACAAAGGTAGTATTGGGTCCCGGAGGATTTTAAATCTCGCCGCTGTTCCTGGCTTTAAAATAAGCAATAAGAAGCAAAGGACTGAATGGCGCACACATCTCCTCAATTTGCTTTAGGAAAAAGAAGACCAGTGGTTCATGTGTTAATATATATATTTCTGTGGCATCATCCAAGTTTTTCGAGTGAACTCTGGTTTTCCTAAAAGGCGTTAATGATCCCTGGCGAATTAATTCGCTAGGGAAATTCTGGTATCAAATGAACTTTTGTTCCTATTGGTTTCAATAGCACTCTTGTGAGATTCTGACTTCTTTAGTTTATATTCTTCCAGAAATCACTTTTAAATAACTTTGCAATGTACTTTGGCACTCAAATTTTTATAATATTTTTTTCGTATAAGAATTCCATTATACTTTAATATTACATATTCCTCGACAATTATGACAAATTGTGGGTGATTATAAGCGAAAGACTTGATTCCTACCATATATCTCGTCTTTCTTAAGGATTATGATTAAAGATTACCGATCCAAAGTACTCAAAGGCTGCAAGTTCAAAATAATTGAATAGATTTAGATTTCAAGATAGAAAGTTTCGTTATTCATGATTAAAATGGAGGGGCTTAACCAGCCGAATGAAAAGCTTGCCGGAATAAAATCGAAGAAAAATATATTAAATATAATGAATTTAATTGATAAAAAATTAGATGAAAATATAATAAAAATAGAAATCTAAATCTTATACTAAACCTATGCTTCTGAAAAACGTTAAAACTGAAAAACACTCAGAATCGGATAAAATATCATACAAACTTATCTGACCGATACAAATATCATTGTCTTTATAAAAAATTTACATTCGCTAAAATTAGTAGTATGGTTAAAATAAGGTCTATAGAATACTATAGACCTTGGTTAAAATAGTGTCATACGCACAGCACTTAGGAATTATCTCTTGAGGAGCGCACAATGAAAATATAGGGGTCAATCTCGTATGACCAAAACGCAGCCTTACTAAAATCACTTTCGCCCTTTTATCTTTCTGCCCTGATAATTCTCTTTGAGAAACAATCGATTTGTTTCAATTTATTACTCACAGAACATTATTGCTAGTCTTTTTATCTGAAGAAACCCTGAAACCAACAGCAACAGTCCAGATCTTAAATTTTTCGAATGGAGTTATTTAGAATTCTTTGCAACAAGTTTACTTGCATAGTAGTATATTGCAAAGTCATCTACAAATAGGCTACTTTGTACTTGGGGTATTTTAGCAACTAAGACATTAATTTCCATTGCAAAAAAGTCCCACACTTAAGACACTACCAACGGGTACACTACAGCCAAGGCTGAAGGACAGGGAATAAATAGTTTCTATACGAGTTTGGAATGTTCTTCCACCAATAAAATTTCTATTATATTAGGAAGGAGTTCTCAAAAACTATTATGATATAAAGATTTTAGTATCGAGTGCTTCCAAATAGTTATCGCATGCCTCCTGAAGGTCAGAAAATATGGGTACGGTGATTTACTTTCTTTCCAGAGCCCTCCGAATAGAAATTTATCACTTTAAAACAGGCTGACTATTTCTGTTTGTGAGCCAAATTGAGAAGCTGATAAAATCTTAGTACGACGCGACGTGAACACCAAGTTAGTCCATAATTTGCAATTTTTTAAAGTAATTTTCAAACACAACTGGTCGGTGAAATTGGTCTGTAAGTGTTTGAAAACATTCAAATGCTGCTTAAGAGTTTTTAACTAATCGCAATAATATTCATTGAAATCATTGGACGTTAAAAGCATTCTATTAATCAAACATGGATCAAACTTTTCATTTGAAACAAAATTTATATATTAGGATTACTACGAAAATAATTACTTCCTACTTTCAGTATTAAAAAGAAAAATTCAAGATAGAAACGAAGAAAGTTTGATTAGAACCAAAAATATATATATAAGGAAAACTGAATATGGTTTGTCTGACTGATCACTGTCAGGGATGTAATGAAGGTTTTAGGAAAAAAATATTTTGATGATGGACAGAGAGCCGGAAGGGTTCGAAAGGCCTATCAGCACAGCCATAAACTTGACAAATATTGATTTTTGCTAAAATCTCATAACTAAATAAGATGAAAAATATAATCTTGGAGAAAAATTACAGCAGTTTTGATGTAAGAATAAATGAAATATAATAAGGAAGCAGAGCCAGAGCTTTTAGAAGTCTACTATAACAAAGGTGAGTAGCATGCATAACCAATATCCGGTAAGTAAAACACGGTTCATAAGAATAACTACTTCCATTTGAAATTAGAAAAATGTTAAAAGGCTATGCTCTCAGGAAAAGAACAGATAAGCAATCGTAAAATTTCATCTCCCATGAAACAGTAAATCACTCCAGATGCCAAGACCTAAATCATATGTAAATACACTTATGCAAAATACCTTTAATCGATAAGCAGTGTAAATCAGCAATAAAATGTTAATCCCGGAGAATACCTTTAGGAGTCCCTGGTCACTTACCAATACATGTACCCACATTCCTACTAAATCAAGCAGAGCAAAGAATTCGTAGCGAAGCCTATAAAATATGAGCGGTAGTGACTGCGTGAAATATGAACTGTATTTGAATTTCATAAGCGGGCGACCCTTTTCTTAATACGCCTCCAAAAGGTTACTTTAAGGAAGGAAGATGGAGAGAGAAAGATTCCCATTCAACCAACACTTATTAGTGTATTTAAATTACGGAGAAAGGGCAAATTTACAAAACTCTAATGTACACGCAAAAGAAGAGAGAAAGAGGGAGAGATCCAATAACTTATAAGTATGATTACCATTTTCATCCGGGATTAATGAGGATTACCAAGTAAAAGACCCTGTAGTACAATTTAGGGACAAATCCCAACCACTGGGACATTCGGGTCATTCAGTTCTATATATAAATGATTGTTAAGAGCAATTCGATGTATTGAAAGTTATAAAAATACACCTTTCAGCCATGGATCACGTTTTTTGACTTTGCTTCTGCATCAGACTATGAGCAAATTATAAAAACGGTCATATAGAAATCAGGTAATTTCTTCGACTAGTAGTCAGTGATCGTCTCGGTGCTATAAATACTATCAGCAAAAAATAATAATGTTTGTTACATGAACGAGAGTCAAGTGTTTCAATTCCCTGTGTGTTTCAATAAAGTATTATACAGATTTGTAAGGTTTTTTTTTTTTCAGGAACATACTGAAAACAAGTATCCCCAAAATAACTTATTAGCTTTCTTAAGTGTATAAAGTGATATTTTAGTTTATGCTCGATTCATTCAACTAAATTCCACATGTTGATATTTTCAGTTCACATTGAACTGATAGGACCAGCATAAAGATCATAATATTTCAACGTGTTCCAGTTTTTTTTAAAAGAAAAGATGTTAACAAGATAGTTGGGTTGTACAATAGATCAAGTTGCTAAGGTTTAACAAGAAGATAACGGAAAAGGTTTCAAGACATACAATGCGGTTAAAGTCAATGAAAGTCCTTTTGTATAACAAACTGATGGTCTCGTGGTCCGATGAGGAAAAAAAAAACACTGGAATGGAGTCAATAAAGGGAAAATAGAATTTTTTAAAAGAAAAAGAAAACGATATTAGCTTACTTCAAGTCAGAGAACTCGAATTAATTCAGCTTGTGAATGATACAGGATTTAATCATTTGTTTTAGTTTTATTGCTTAACAAGACTTTAAACAGCTATAGATATGGATCAATTGAAGTCAAAACATATACGAATAAAATTAGCATATCAATTTTAGTCTCCTGAACTGTTATCCGAGACAGGGAGAGAGGGGGAGGGGAACCATATAGTTTGATTTTTTTTTTTTCAACAACCTTTGGTTTATCAAAAATATAGTCACATTTCATTCAATAGTTAGATCGATAGTTCTAAAATCAAACTTATTACTCCCTAGTAAGACTAATCTTTGCTAATCATTACACTTTCATGCTCTCTCTCTCTCTCTCTCTCTCTCTCTCTCTCTCTCTCTCTCTCTCTCTCTCTCTCTCTCTCTCTCTCGTGTAATGATGTGACGAGGCTTTATTCTTGACGGAAATACCTAAGCGTGCAACTTAGATTTATCTTTTTACTTCATTATTGATTAAATTGATCATTTGTGGTCTTGCTTTCAAATCAAAAGGGCGTAAAGGTATGATCAAGCATTTCAGAAAAGAGACCATCTGCTGTAATGAAAAATTTTCGAGCAACCTATGTTAGGAGGGCTTTTCAATGTTGTATTGGTGGGGGGAGAGAGAGAGAGAGAGAGAGAGAGAGAGAGAGAGAGAGAGAGAGAGAGAGAGAGAGAGAGAGAGAGAGAGAGAGAGAGAGAATTTTTAAACAATGGTCCTCTAAATGACATGAAATTGAAATTAGTGTAGACGTATGGTAGAGTTAACGGAAACGCAAATGCTACTTAAAATTGTAGCTACAAAGGCACAATACCAGAGAGAGAGAGAGAGAGAGAGAGAGAGAGAGAGAGAGAGAGAGAGAGAGAGAGAGAGAGAGAGAGAGAGAGAGAGAAAATATTCTAGTGAAGCGCACGTGTCACTGGTTGAGATAGCTATTCAATGTTCTGTCAAAATTCCCTGTCGACCATACACCAAGAGACAATAAAAAGACAACACATCAAGTATGGTATCAGTGCACTTTCGTCAAAAAGAGAATCCTCTCCATCTCTCTCTACAACTACTACCTTGTATATGAATGACAAGAACAAATATTTCATTTGTAAATTCAGATTTGCTTACGAATACAAAAAATAAATTTCAGTATTTTATTTAAATCATGTTTAAAACCAATTATCTTTTTCAAAACTTTCGAAACAACAAGAATTTTCTCAAAGTGCCTCCCACCCCCCAGCTATTATTTACAATTGTATAATAAACAATAATGATAATAATAATAATACTAAATAATAAAAGTTAATAATAATAATAATAATAATAATAATAATAATAATTAATTGTTTAAACGGATCTCAACCTCTGCAGACTGAAATAATTTAGCTTTTCCAATGAACAATCAATCAAGGAGAGTAAACCATATTTCCAGTCAAAATACTTTTCATTACCAACAAAAGTCCTAATACGATATATTTAACATAATATAATATAATATATAATATAATAAATATATATATATATATATATATATATATATATATATATATATATATATATATATATATATATAATACAATACCTCCACCCCCCTTAAGATGGAATCCTGATTTCGCCAAGTGGGATATCTTCGAGAGCCATATGACAACCTGGCACTCCTTACTGAATTTACAAATTAACTCCCCCTGGCTGCGGATGTCTCCATGCCCAGAAAGAGCAGACACCCCCAACACAATCATAAGGACGCTTTGTGTTACTGCCCGCGTATTAAAGAAATGAACCTAGGCATAAACCAGACACAGAAACTGTTCAGACGGCACAAGACTGGTGGGCTACTCCTCCTCCTGAGGGCGCTCATAGCCGAAGCAGTCCAAGTTGCCAAGGAAGTAGAAAGAGAAAAATGGCCCCAATGGTGCAATCAAATTTCGCACTACACGTCCCTCAAAGCCATTTGGGTCTGGTTTAACAAGATCTCAGGAACCAAAGGACACCAAACCAGGCCCATTCATCCTGAACCCCAACAACAGGCTATCAGTATTACTCAAACTTTTGCAAACCGCACCAAATCAACCAACCTTTGCCCAGATACTTAGGCCAACTAGGAACACCTCCGGCGCAGAACAAATACGCTAATCAACGCTGCCTGCAATAAACCGGCTTACAATGACGTGCTCTACACTTCTGCTGAACTCGATGCTGCCCTAGCAAGACGTAGGGACAGGGCCCCTGGAGCTGATGGTATAACATACTCAATGTTAAAGCATCAAGGTGAACCTGCCAAAAATATTTACTTATGCATAATAAATCTAACACACACTCAGCATATCAGACTTCAACTATGGAATAGACAAGACACCAACCCAGTACCCAAACCAAAAGAAATAAATGCATATCGACCCATTGCCCTACCTAGCTGCACTGGCAAAGTACTCGAACGGATGGTCCTCCAGCGGCTTTAGTGGGTGGTGGGCCCTATGCACCACAGGCTTTATGCCTACACAAGAGGCATCGGTACACAAGAATGTCTGGCTGATATCATGGCCACAATCAACAACTAAATTGCGCTAGTCGTATTCCTCGACCTTGAAAAAGCCTATGAGCTAACCAGCTCGCATGCTGTACTCACATCACTAGTTCTCAAAGGCGTCAGAGGCCACCTCCTCGCATGGACACAGAAGTACACACAAAACAGGGAAGCTAGAGTGACATTCCAGAATGCAAGTCACCCTACATACCACTCGAGAACAGCACTCCGCAATGAGGGATATTAAGCCCTTTCTTATTCGATGTGCTAATTGAGAATATACTGAAAGAGGAATACCCTGAGGGCATTCAAATCTTCATCGATACAGACAAACATCTGCCTTGTCTGTCCTCACACAATCCAAAAACACTGCAAGACACAGATCCCCTAAACACCATTGCAGCAAGCTGCCAGATTTTAGGACTAAAGATCAATCCGAACAAGACCAAGGCCATGGCCGTCAAACATTCTCAACCCCTTCCCCACTAAACCTACTCGGAAAACCCATTGAAATGGGTCAGCAACTTTATTTACTTAGGTGTGAACTTAAACTTCAGGCTATCACCTAACTTCGAAATAACGCTCCTCAAGCACAAAGCCAACAGCAGACTAGATGCACTCGGATGCCTCACGTCCTTAGACCAAAGCACCCCACACCACATTCTCAGACTTTTTTACATTCAGGCTGTACGCTCGGTAGTAGAATATGCAGCCCCTGTTTTCACTACCCTCAACACCACACAAGAAAAGACCCTAGATGTGATTCAAAACAACGCTATGAGGACCATCCTTGGAGCCCTCATTTGGATCAGGCTCTCACTGCTTCGAGCCGAAACCCATCTCCTACCGCTCACAGATAGGTTAAATTCACGAAACTGTTCCATAGCAATAAAACATTCAAGACTAATCGGAACTGTCCACTCCAAAACAAGCTTTGAGGCCTAATCCCTCTTTCGGAAGAATTGGCCCCTTCCGACACCTATGCTGGCTAACTTATCACGGCGTTGAGATCCACAAGCTCTCAGACAATTCTAGCTAAGCTCAAAAAGAGACACCTTATACACGGACTTTTCAGAAAAACCCCCCTGGAATCCCAGCCCTATCAGGTTCAACTACACCACCCTCCCGTTCTCCAAGGCACTAGGCCTTTAGAGCAGCCCTAGATCCCATCACCCTCACGCTGGCTGACACGGATGGCTCCATAGACAGGGAAGTTCCTGTGGCAGCTGCAGCAGTCTACTCCCCACAGTTCTATGCCTGTTGGAGGATCTCTAACAATCACTCCACCCTCCAAACTGAATTAGTCGCCATATTCAAAGCTCTCACACACTCACTCACCATTCAAAGAAACACCAAGGTACATACTGACTCCGGGGGAGCCAAGATCTTCGCGAGAACACACTCGTCATTTCCTCCATCAGACATATGCCCACTCACATGCCCTCCAAAACCGTCAAGTCACATTAAACTGGGTCCTCAGCCATGTAGGTATACCCGGTAACGAAGAATATGATCGACTAGCAAAGGAAGCCCTATAAGTCATCACCATCAGCTAACCCTTAACCCATCGCATGAGCAGTTCAAATCATCAATGAATGCCTACAGTCAGGTACAATAACATAGCTCCATCAGACAGGCCTTATTTGCCTCGTCAAAATCAGCACAATGGTACATTAGCACTAGCAACCTAACACCACACGACCTCCCAAAACACACGCCGCGCAAACTATCAGTGATTGTCCATCGACTAAGGTTAGGGTAACCCTGGTCATGGGAAATCATCAACCCTGAGGGCAGATAAAGCAAGTACTGTAAAGCTGTTCCTGATTTCCCACTAGAGCATTACCTCTGCCACTGCCCGGAAACCTCAATTCTCAGACAAAACCTCGGCCAAGGTGTGCCGCACATTGCAGAACAAGTAACGACCCACATCCTCAAAAACATAGACACGCTTGCAGGCTTTCTGCGGTTTTACCCCCCACCTAGGTAAGAGGAGAGTCTCTCCCAGTGTACGCAGACCTCACCTCTTACACCACCCTTAGCCCTCTCCTCCTCGGCTAAGGCTTCCTGATTTCGCTCTACCTTAAACTTAATGGGGCTTTGGTCTCTCGCCCTGTCCTGCCCTCCAATATAAATCTCTCTGCTCCTCTCTCAGTCACTGTAACTCACTAGGACTAACCTCTATAACTTTTCACCCTGAAACTTAATCTCAACGCTTTGGCCCTCAACAGGACCTAAACCACCAGGTCTTTTGACCGTGCCTGCTAAAAGCAACCATTTAGATAAGAAATATCTTTTGATGCTGCTCCTGTCTTGCCAGGGGCATGTCCAGTAACACCATGCAAGAAGTAATAAGTACTTACACTTAAAACTGCTTTTTTCTTCTCCCACTGAAAATCCTTCGCTCCTCTCCCAGTCTCTCTAACTCACTGGGACTAAATTCTATAACTTTTCACCCTAAAACTTTATCTCAACGCTTTAGCCCTCAACAGGACCTAAACCAATGTGTCTCTTGACCCTGCCTGCTCAAAAGCAGGCATTCAAAAAAAAAAAAAAAAAAAAAAAATTTACGCTGCCCCTGGCTTAGCAGGGGCTTATCCAATGCTGGCCATTTGGCTGAGCAAGCTGGTTATATCTAGCTAAATCTAAATTCACCCCATGCAAGCAATAATAAGTACTTATACTTAAAACTGCTTCTTTCTTCTCCCACTGAAAATCCTTCCCTCTTCTCCCAGTCTCTCCTACTCACTGGGACTCTGCTATACCACCTTTACCCTACCACTGAAAACCCTCCTTTCTGGCTCCTAATTAGGACCGATTATTGGGTGCACTCAGGGGAAAGCCAACCACCCATAAGCTCAAGGACTGAGCTAATAAATGAAGTCAGTATACCTAGCTTCCCCACTAAACTCTAGGGCAGAGCAAGAAGCACTCTATGAGAGTAATACCCATAAGATACTTAGGGAAAAAAATCTACTTTCAGGTCCTCACAGAGCTCCAAGGGCAGAGCAACAAACACCACCAGTACCCACCAGAGAAACGACCTCTGGGCTAAGCATACCGTCAAAGAGCCCCTGACCGGAGAGGAGCTCCCGGCAATCTACAGCAAGATTCTCCACAACCCTTCCCTTTTCCCCTTCCTCCTCCACCTAACATATCTCTCTCTCTCTCTCTCTCTCTCTCTCTCTCTCTCTCTCTCTCTCCTCTCTCTCTCTCTCTCTCTCTATTTTGTTTTCTTTCTCAATTTTAATGATGTTAGTTTTCTTCCATTTTGTTCTCTTCGTTTATCACTAGTTTCCTTCTATTTCTACATGGTGTCTCCTTCCTATTTTTCTTTCTGAAGGTTCAATATCATTTCATGATTGAGGATTTTTGTTTTTGACAATAGTGGAATTCTTTCTATTTCTGTGGTGTAAATAAGGGAACTAATATTTCTTTCCTACCCCCCTCCCCATCACCCCGTGTAAATGTTATCCTCGCAATATTAGTGCCATGAGCTGCTGCTGATCAGCAAGGAGAACCGTCCAGAACCTCGCTACACGGTTGATAAATTATCTGATCATGGCGCCATGAGGTCATCCGGCTGACACCTGCCCATCCTAAGTTGAACACCATCGAAAAGATTTGGGGTTACGTAAAGCAACAAGTGCTTCTACGTTGCAGATTCACTCGGGCAAATCTGCTGGCGCAGCTCCAGAAGGCAAGGTTGGTCGCAACCAAGAAGGTGTAGGCGGGTGCTGTGAAAAGGTCCGGATCATTCGAAAAACATGAAGGCAAGGTCTGTAGATATCTGTAGAACTTGCATGAAAATGTGGAACCCGTAATCATCACCGCGGACAGCGATGACAAGGATTAGCTGTTCATTCATAGTGATATGAAATGACATATAACGCCTGCCCCCGTTACTCTCATATTTCCCACTCAACATATCTATACATATGTTACCGTATCCCCTTTCCCGGTGCATGGTATTCATTAATTATAATTGAGAGAGAGAGAGAGAGAGAGAGAGAGAAGAGAGAGAGAGAGAGGAGAGAGAGAGAGAGAGAGAGAATATCATTATGTAAAATATAAAACATAATTAAAGATTGGAGGAAAATAATAAATACATAAAGAAATTGAGAAACAAAAACTAAAGAGAGAGCAATGAAAACACAGGCGAGGATGCGAGGTTTAATCAATGAGGAAAAAGTGGGTGGGTAATAGGAGATATAAGTACTCCAGGAGTGCTTCCGAATGAATCCGTAAATCTTGACTGGACAGGCTTGGGCATGTCTAACAATTCAAGAGTAAAGTGCCTTTAAAATCTGTGTTTGGACATGGAATTACTTTATAAAAAATTAGAAGGGGGGGTGTGAGAAACTCTGTTCCAAAAATACTAAACCAATCCATCGATTGGTTTTAAAGATATTAGCAATAAACTTTAGTCCAGGGGGATGAAATGCATTGTAGATTTCATTTTTTTCCCCCAAACCTTTTAAAATCACATCGGGCACTCCATTTTTACTATACTGAATCATGGACCAAGAGCCGATGGAAAATACTTTCGCACATCCTCCATTTCAAAGACCTACTAAGTAACTTTATCATACAAAAAAAAAATAAATAAAAATAAAACGCCTCTGCTTACAATGCAGTCTTCCACTATTATTCAGTCCTCCGCTTCAAGATATAATTTTCCGTTCTTATCTATTGCCTCTATCATTCATCAATCCATAATATTCAATGTGTTCTTTTTTCATTATTGGTGCTTAATCTTACTCATATATAATCACAGCTTTTTCAATTACGGGAAGTCAAATTCTTTCATTAGTTCCCAGTTTTCTTTACACGATCCCTAATCCATTCTGTTTATGTATGCATCACACACATCACCCATTCCACAAACTCAATCAAATCAATTGTCTTGGCCTCAGAATTTACGCTTTAGCTTTTGTTGTTTCTTATCTGACCTTTTGCATAACTTCATTTGTTGATATAACACGTAATTAAGACGGCCGTGACGATAGGCACCATGGTTCAATACTCTGTCTATACATTTTTGGGACCTTGTTCGATTCAAGACCATTGCTCACAAGTTCACCCAGCTGTAGAGCAGGGATCATGAAAAAGAGAGTGGGTTAACAACATAACCCCTATGACTTGGGACCCTTCCTTTCAAATGGGAAAAGAAATGTGGTAAACTATTAACTACACACACATGTATATGCATATGAATAGATATAAATATACAAATAATAAATATAAATAGATAAATAACATATATATATATATATATATATATATATATATATTATATATATATATATATATGGGGTCCTTTGACTGGCCAGACAGTACTACATTGGACCCCTCTCTCTCGTTACATTTCATTTTTCCTTTGCCTACACATACACCGAATAGTCTGGCCTATTCCTTACAGATTCTCCTCTGTCCTCATACACCTGACAACGCTGAGATTACCAAACAATTCTTCTTCATCCAAGGGTTGACTACTGCACTGTAATTGTTCAGTGGCTACTTACCTCTTGGTAAGGGTAAAAGAGACTAGCTGTGGTAAGCAGCTCTTCTAGGAGAAGGACACTCCAAAATCAAACCATCGTTCTCTAGTCTTGGGTAGTACCATAGCCTCTGTACCATGGCTTCCACTGTTTTGGGTTAGAGTTTTCTTGCTTGAGGGTACACTCAGGCACACTACTCTATCTTATTTCTCTTCCTCTTGTTTTGTTGTTAAAGTTTTTATAGTTTATATAGGAAATATCTATTTTCGTGTTGTTGCTGTTCTTAGAATATTTTATTTTTTCCTGTTTCCTTTCCTCACTGGGCTATTTTTCCCAGTATATTTATCTCAAGTCTTCCTGTATGTGTGTATTGTATGTGTGGTATTATTTTCTTAAATCTCATTGCGTATAAATTCCCACTATCGAATTATAAAAAATATTGCTAAAAAAGTGTTCCTTGCCAGTTTAACAATGTTCATAGCCATCGTAATCTGCGGAAAAATAAATGGTAATGCTTACCTCATTCGGCCTATCTTCAATATGAAAACTAAATACTGGCCATCATTCATATGCTCAATAATAATTTTTAAGATTGAAGCAAGACTTCGAATAGTTTCCTGAAAATACCTATTGATTTAAGCTTCACGATACATTTTCAAATTGTTTATATGAATTTTAATTAATACAGACATTCATACATCTTCAGAGATAACACCAGTCAAATTTAAAACAGCAGCATAAAGTCGAGGTGCCCTTATCATCCTATACGATCGAGTGACACCAATGTGTTCCATAAGCTACCCACGCCACAAGAACGATGAATGCCCATAAAACCCAACAATAAAATAACCCATAATGAAAGCTTATTATGCACAGGAAGAGGGGAACAGAACCACCGTTTCTATAGCCCTAAGAGAAAATGAAAGAGGGGCTACGGTATGTCAAAACGCACTTTGTTACAAGGTCTTAAAAATGCGACAGGAGGAGGGAGTGACGCCAAGTCGCCCACACGTTTTCTGTAAGAAGAATAAGAATGGCGACAACAACAACAACAACTTTAAACGACTCTCATCAATACACCTCATTCTGCCAAGAATAAAACCTAACTTGAAGGAAAGCGACCAAGGTATTCAAACCAATTGTGAACTTGTAAAATACTCTGTGCAAGAAGGCACTTACGTAAGCGACTGGCATGACTACCTATTTTAAGAATTGTGACACTAAAAACAAGATTTACCCTTTAAATATAATTAAGAAAAAGGACCGCCAATACCAAGCTGTTCGTCTACAAGCATCATGAAAAAAAATATTCCATTACGATGATTCAATTCACCAACACCTCTTCATGAGAGACGTGTCTTTATCCTACAAAGGAGCGCAACATCGTGAGCTTTGTTCGGTTGGAAGGAGAGTTTGAGCAAGGCATATCCTTACTACTCCTGCATTCTTCTTCGTAGTAGAACGAAGGAAAAAACTACCACTCCGTCTAAAATGACACTGGGTGATAACAATAGCCTTCTATGCACCCGAATCTATTACTAGGGCACCTTCCAGGTGTTACGAGCATAATAGTATGGTAATCACGACGCTGATGAAAAGGGGAGGGGGTATTTGAAGGTTAGGTTTTAGTGGTATTAATCCTGCCCACATAAACCATTGTCACGATAACCAGCTTCCATTGGAATTCCCTCAGACCCTGTAATCGACATTCTCCTTTGTCCACCATTGTTGGGAGTTAACCCTTGCTTAGGACGCAGCCTTTAGAATGACAAAGCCTTAAGAATATTAAATACAGACGGTGGCCCTTTATAGCATTAGTCAATTAAGTCCAGTTTACCAAAACATACCTATGATTTATAATTCTAAGTCTTCTACATCATTGTAGTTTGTAAACAAGCAATACAATATCCTCTTACTTATCGTGTTTCAAACGCGTTAACAGCAACAAGCATGTTTAATTTCTAAACGAAAGACCTTAACCTAGCTACATACAACATTCATACCAACACTTTACTTTCCAATATTAACTCATTCACTCACACGAATTTTTACAAGCAACATAAATACTACAGATATAGGAGTTTACTACGCTGAAAAGCTTCAATAAATATGAATGGGAATCATCAACTAGGAAAAATGCCTGTACGATTCAATAAAAGCTTTGCAGCACAAAATT
>NC_090731.1:134318057-134328057 GCF_036898095.1 Palaemon carinicauda
AACAAAAACAAATAAAACTCATTGCTTATTCGATTATGAACACCAGCTTCTCACTTTTTTTTTTATCAAAACGATACTATATTCTAAAGGCCACCTATAAAGGTACAGAGGATGCTTGTGTGTATGTGCATTTATTTATATATATATATATATATATATATATATATATATATATATATATATATATATATATATATATATATATATATATATGTATTTGTATATATATATATATATATATATATATATATATATAATTATAAATATATAATTATATATACATGCATGTATATGTACATATATACATGAACATGTATATACATAAATAAACCTATATATGTATATATATACACATATATGTATATATATACACATATATATGTATATATATATATACACATATATATACATGTATATATATACATGTATATATATACATGTATATATATACATGTATATATATACATTATATATATACACATATATATATACCCATACATCAAATTTCAATAGCCACAATTACATAGCTGCTTAAAAATGTCCTCATTCGTTTATGGTTTATCAAAACATACCTTTGATACAAGTTTGAAATAAATGAAGCGTTGACCTTAAAAGCGTTCATCTCTTATACAAATGCTGTGTATATACAGTATATGTGTATATACTGTATATATATATATATATATATATACGTGTGTGCGCGCGCGTGTGTGTGCTCGTTTCGAATAAGACATGTTACGACAGGCAACTATGGTTTTTTAACATCATCGAGAAACTCTCACCATGTGTGTAGACGATTGACAAAACTACCTCGATGCAGGCACGATAAAGATAACTTCCTCATTGATAAAATCAATATCGTGGTAACTTTTTCGGTCACTATCAATCGTCTTAACGAGAGAGAATCTAAATTTGCATTCCTTTGATAGAAGAATAACCACTAATAACTCTCCTGAACAATCTCAAATTAGACAATACATAATTCACAAACGATATGTAAGAACCACTTACATTTCAAGGGTAACACAATACTCTAGAAACGAATGTAGCATTTCTATCAATTTGAATATCTAACACATCAAGATCGTTTCTCAATTGCGATTATAAAATCCTTAAAACTTCTCTTTTGAAAGCAACATGAAGTTACGAAAAATCCTTTTGGAAGTTTGTGGCCTGGTGGTACCGTCCTCACCTGGTGATTGCCAGACTGGGGTTCGAGTCCCGCTCAAACTCTTTCCCTCCTTTGGTCACTGCAACATCCCTATCCTTGTGAGCTATGGATGGGGGTTTGGGGGAGCCTATATGTCTATCATCCTCCTTGGTCCTAGCTTGATTGGAGAGGGGGCTTGGGCGCTGATCTTAAGTAATATGGTTAGTTTCTAGGGCATTGTCCTGCTTGATAGGGCAATGTCACTGCCACTTGCCTCTGTCATTCATGAGCGGTCTTTAAAACCTTTAAAAATTTAGGCCGACAAAATAAAGCATTTACTAGTAATGGTTACAGCTGTTATCTAGAGCAACAGTCATGTCTTCTAGACGGATACTTTTTATTCTAAATCACATTTACGTCTTCAATTAGGGTAATTTCCCCTTGTCTATGTACCAAATGATTACCATAACAGGTAATTTTAACGATCTAAAAGATCTAAAAGAAATACAGTAAACAATACCACATAAAGGATGAAAAAAAAATCATAAACAGAAAGTTACCTAATCATCTGCCGAAAAATATCTTAACCATTATAGATAAAAGAACAAATCGCCAGAAACGAATAAAATAATTACTGATAATGAAAACATTTCATGATTAAAAAAAATGGCAACATACGAGGACTTCTTTTCCATATATATATATATATATATATATATATATATATATATATATATATATATATATATATATATATATATATATATATATATAGCCTATATAGAATATTCGCTCTTTGCCGTCTTTAAGTATATACAATTTGTTACTGAATAATTGTATGTACAGATCAAAACTTAGAAGGTTACAATGACATATAATTACATTAAATTATGAGTTAATTTTATAGTCCATTTAAAGACATTTTCCGAGTCAATAAAGTATTCATACATACATACATATGCACAGACAAACAAAATGGAGATTACAACATCCTTCTCTAGGGAGCTGAGCAACACAAAACGCGACTGATCTTGTATTACTTTGGCCAAGCACGTGCATCCAATCAAATGTGCGTGCGTGCGTGAATTTTTGTGAGTTTCTCCAGGTGAGTACACACCTGAGCCCTTGCGCAATTTCCCAGTGTAAAACAAAACACCCCAAATTTTGCTTTTTTGCAAGCACGTGCAACGGAAGAGACTTTAAACCGGGGAGGGGTTCCTCCCTTTACAAGTGCTGGCAAAAAGAGTGAAAAACAATTAACTCCGTTGAAATCCCCACACGATGTCCTTTCACCATTGAAGTCATTTTCTTCTTCAACTTTAAGGTTTCTCTTATTTTCATAATAGCACTTATGTGAACGTATCTAGAATTACTTGTAAATCATAACCTCCTTCCTCTTTACTAGACACTTAGTGTATCAAGGATACCCATGTTATAATGGGTAACGTGATAACCTGCCATTCATTCAATAGTCATAGCTACCCACAAGACGTGTTTTATATATATATATATATATATATATATATATATATATATATATATATATATATATATATATATATATATATATATATATATATATATATATATATATATATATATATAAACATATATATAATATATATTTAATATATATATCATAATATAATATATATTTAATATATATATCATAATATAATATATATATATATATATATATTATATAATATATAATATATATATATTATATATATGATATAATATATTTATAGTGTGTGTGTGTTATGCAAACAATACTGTTTTTAGATTTCTATTGGTTTATTATTAAATTATATTATATCTGATATAATACACCATAGACACATAATATATATATATATATATATATATATATATATATATATATATATATATATATATATATATATATATATATATATACACACGCATACATATACATATATTTCCATTTTCGATGGGGTGGCGTCAGGTTTTAGGCCCCGAGTACTGTATTGTGGGTGAGTTTGCAAGCCCCGACCCTTTTTTATCATGGCTGGCACCTATCCCAACTGGCTACTTATCAAGTTTCGAGTTCATCATTTTCCGAGAATTTTTCAAACAAAGCTGGTATAACTCGCTATCTCAGCCGAAATCGAGTTAAGGAATTACTATGGAAGAGTAAAGCCTTCTCTGTCGAGTCGAAAGACGTCAGCATTTATGTACCTACATACCTAACCCCTCTCTCTCTCTCTCTCTCTCTCTCTCTCTCTCTCTCTCTCTCTCTCTCTCTCTCTCTAAACACAAATACAGTATCTCCAAACACAAATACAGTATCTTAATCAACACCATCAGCCGCTGATAGTCCACTGCAGGACGAGGGCCTCAGACATGCCCTTCCAAGCTCGTCTGTTTATGGTCTATACCCATTTATACCCGAAAATATTCTTATTTCGACAGCCCATCGTCTTCACTTTCTCCCCCTGCTTCGTCTGCAATATCTAGGGACCATTCTGTTATTCTTTTTGTCCATCTATTACCCGTCTTTCTCATTAATGTCCTGCCTATGTCCATTTCTTTTCTTACTTGTCAGAATACACTCCTCTTTAGTTTGCCCTTGTATCAATGTTGCTTCTTCTGTATCTTAAGTGTTAATCCTATCATTATTCTTTGCATAGCTCTTTGAGTTTAACTAGCTTATGTTTTCGGGATTAATAAGGCTTCAAATTCCCAACGCATATGTTCATACTGGTAGGAGCAACTAATTAAATACTAATTTTGTTTACCAAAAGCTCTCCATCCCATGCTAATCCTTCATTTAATTTTGGCCTCATGTCCTGGGGAAATACTGTCTTTCCTAAACTAATATATTCATCTACAATTTCTTAAAGTTCGTCCATAACACTTATTTGGTTTCTCTCTGCATTTACATTAAACCTCATCTCAATTTTACTCATTCCCTTTCATTCTACATTTCTGCTTCTCTATTCAAATTCCAATCAACAATCCTGTTAATATGGTTAATTCCTACATTTTCCCAAACTATTAAGAACTTCTTCTAGGAACCCTGTGAATAGTTTAGGAGAGAAGGAGTCTCCTTGTCTAATTCCTTTCTCAATTGGATTTTTTTCACTTTATACAGGAAGCAGAGACCACAAAATTACATAGATACCTTTAAGAGATCTAACAAATGATTCATCTATACAATGTCTTTGAAGGGCTTTTGTTACTGCTGAAATTTTGACAATTTTTTTTCTCTCTCTCTCTCTCTCTCTCTCTCTCTCTCTCTCTCTCTCTCTCTCTCTCTCTCTCTCTCTCTCTCTCTCTCTCTCTCTCTCTCTCTCTCTCCTCACTATGAGATGAATGTGTGGTGAAATTAAGTTTTGAATTCAACACAACATTCATGATTTCTAAATACTTAGATATGCACACACGCATACGTAACCACCAACCCCAACTCTCACCAGGATATGACTACTCCCTCAGCCACTATACGATGGACGGGAACACCTGAGAGTAACCGTATATATATATATATATATATATATATATATATATATATATATATATATATATATATATATATATATATACAAATGTGTGTATATATGTGTATATATAGGTAGCGGATGATAAAAAATCGTTTCTACAAGGTTAGAATGTTATTAGGGACTGTTGTTTTATCATAATTATAGATTAATCCATAATACTGACGGCAAAATAATATCAATTCAATAGCACATCTGCTGGTGTTTGTAAAACTAATTATAGACCAATCCATAATAATGACAGCGAAATAGTATCAATTTACTAGCACATCTGCTAATGTTTGTAAAAATAGCTTCAAGAGATCGGGAATAAAATCATGGTAAATAGGTACAAACAAATGAGGGAAAGCAATCATTGTTACTGAGAATCTAATTAAATTCTGCTCTCTCGTACCTTTCTACAAATATATATCTATTTACATTCGCTGATGCTGTAATAGGTCTCGGAAGCACAATAATAATTATACTTGTGTGGTGTCGCATGGTGGTAGGGGGGGGAGTAATGGGGGGGGGGGAGGGGAGGTTCATACCTCCTGTCAACTGGTCCCAATCCGCCTCCAATGGATCCCAGGGTCCTATCCCAATCCTGTTCCATGTCCCTAAGTAGGATCCTTTTGCCAGCGGTGCCAGGTGGTTCGATCAGGGGTGGCTGCTGTAGACAGACAATGCTCTGGCTCAACGTCGACAGACCCACACTTTTCCTTTATTTCCTTGGACGCCAAGACTCGGTAAAGGGAGCTGGAGGGGGGGGGGGGGGATTGGGTGTACACTGGAGAAAGAGGATGGATGGGGGTGGATGGAAAACGAGGAATAGTTCTTGATTTATTATTTCACCTCTGGTCCCCATACATCAATTCCTACGTTTTTCTGTTCCCTCTGTACTGTTCTGATAAAGAGAGAGAGAGAGAGAGAGAGAGAGAGAGAGAGAGAGAGAGAGAGAGAGAGAGAGAGAGAGAGAGAGAGAGAGAGCATACATCACACACTTATTAGATATGAAATTTCCAAATGTGCAGCACGAGTACGTGGTATTCGTACGCAAAATCAACACAGGTAACAGGGACCGGTTTTAACGCTCAACTCAGCCCCATAGGCTTATATACAATGGCAACACACAATGGACTCCCAAGACAATGCTTCACAACATGGGAATATAAGAGGGCCGTGGAGAGGAGGGAGGGAAGGAGTGGAAGGGGAGGAGAAAGGTAGATGGGGAGGATATCAAGAGACCTGATCTTTATGGCAGATACCACTGCCTACCTTTACAAATGACTTACTTATGTGAAATACATACCGTTCTCAAGTTACTCGGCAACCTCGACTAACGCCTGGAATCCTTATCCCAAAATGCTTCTTTTGTGTTCCAGCTGCTGCCGCTTTTCCACAGCAGCCGTCACCTATTCTTCTTAATTTTCCTACTCCTTCTCCCAATACTAATACTGCTACTACAATTACGACAAATACAATCATTCTTGCTATTGTTAAGTATTACTCCTAGTTGCATGATTTAAATCTCTCACTCAATAACCCTTGAATCTTTCCTATTAACACCATATAAACCCAATTACCTTAATCATGTAAGAAAACTTCAAATCAATGAATCATGCATACACACACATTATATATATATATATATATATATATATATATATATATATATATATATATATATATATATATATATATATATATATATATATATATATATATATATATCTATATATATCTATATATATATATATATATATATATATATATATATATAGATATATATATATACATATATATATATCTATATATATATCTATATATATATCTATATATATATATACATATATATATATATATATATATATATATATATATATATATATATATATATATATATAAATTTATATATAATGTATAAATGTGTCTATGTATAGTGTGTGTGTGGGCTTGTGCGTGTTTCAGAATAATTTATTACATCTGCAAATATCATTAACACCGGCTTTCTAAGTCGAAATAGAATTAATTTCGAACCAAATATTACCATTGTTTCCCGGGTTACAATAACAGACTGATTTTAAATCAAGAATAAGAAAAGGATAACGATATATCCCGTCATCAAAAACTAAGTTCTATAAAAGTAGAGCAAGAAGACCCCAAAATATTTTTAGGAGTTACTCCAATGGCATCTTGCAAATCTCAATGGCATCTTGCAACTCTTTTAAAATGGATTCTAACCTTTAGAAAATATATATTCCTGGTTCTGCACATATAAACTAAATTTCTTAAATTTTACCATGACACACTACATACAATACTCTTTAATCTATATATTTAAGCTTGAAGGAAAATCGGTAATAAATTTGGATTACTATTGGCATACCTATATCATATAAAACAGGAAAATTAGTGAATCAATTCATTATCGAACGAATAGACATAGCTTAGTACTGAACAAGTTAAAGGAATGTTATGAAAAACGAGAAACATCTGTGAATAGTGATAAGAACGCCAATTGGATGAAAAGGGCAGCAAGAAATCAGAGTTAGAACCAATCAAGGACTGACATCTTGGTGAAAACTCCATCATAAAAGCTTACTACAATTCGTCAAATACATTGCAATATTTATAAATTTCTAAATCAATATAACAATTAAAAATGTATCACTAATCCAAATTCCTGTTTTCAGTGGCTCAGTACAATAATAATCCAAGTTCAGAAAGATTTTTAATTTGGAGAGAATTTAATTAAAAGTGGGAGGTGTCATTTTCGCCCCTCTGATCCTTTGCTTCCTTGAATATCAAAAAAAAATTATTAATGAATCCAATGGATATACCCTAAACACAGGAATGACACGGCTAACTAGCTCCTATTGTTTTGCAGACTTTATATGCTACTCTTTAACTTTTGCACTCATCTTTCCTTTAAGGAAGATTTTCGTTCAAGTTCAGTCTTTCCCTAAATATTATTATTACTATTATAAGCTAAGCTGCAACCCTAAGTACTAAAAACACTAGGAACTCAATAGGGAAAGAAACATTGCACCGGAGAAGAAAAGAAGCAAATAATATACTAAGGAGAAGAAAAAAACACTGCTAAAATAACATTACACGAGTATATAAATAGAAGGACAAAAAAGGTGATTTTGGAAAATAAGATTATCGACGGATAGAAAAAAAAAATATAAATAAAAGGCAGCCTTTTAACTCTACCCAAAACCTTGCAAAATAACAAGAGAGTATTTGACATGAAAGTGTAAGCGAATGTAACCTCAAGCAGGGAACCGATATCCATCTTTCAAACACCCTTCTATTGTCTTAAATTTTGCCATTGCTCAAATACTCAGAACTATACTAAACTGTTACCTTCTTAAACAATACAACTCTTTCTGATCAGAAGCAAAATATTTCGACGGCAGAATCTGCTGGACGCTCTATCTTCTAGTGCTCGATCTCGTTCTTAACCAGAATTTGGAAAAAAAAAAAAACTATCTGTAGTCAGTCTTGATATCTTTAAAGATGTAAATGAAGATTATTTTCACCAAACTTAAATTCAGCTTTTCATTTAGTCTTAATTCTATTGTTGGCAGCACAACAACCGCTCCTCGTGGCTCTTTTTATTCTACCTTCTGTCTTCCTAATCTATCAATGACTTCTTAGTCTATCTTTTATTTTTTTTTTTTAAACAAGCCTTGACTCCGTTAATTATTCAACCTTCCATAATTCCTCTTCATTCACAACTCGCCCTTAAATATTTATCTTTGCTTGATATCACTCAGATAAGAAATTACTCTATTCTTATCTATTAACTCCAGACATACTGTACTTTGGTTACAGGGAAGTTGTACAGATAATCAAATGGCATGCACTCTTCACTTATTATTCACATTAAGAAAAAACGTGCATCTTATCTATTACAAACGAAATCATGGATGGTTAAATAACTTGTCAACTTTGCGGATACATACAGTATGTATGGATGGATCCCTGAAATCTAAAAATAAAACACATGAAAAACGATATCAGAGCATAGCACCGGTTTTGAATATTAATTCTGATCACTAAAAAATATCAAACACAGATTATTCGGTTCTTTATATAAACAGACCTTTAAGGAAAATAATGCAATGAAGTTCATTCTCGGAAAAGATAACGGCTATAGCCTTGAAAGATTAGATATATGTTATCAGACGTAGAATTAATGCAGGATTGTGAAATTCTTGACTGTAAGTTACATTGTACTTAACAAGTATTCTCATATGCAGCGTCAAAGATAAAAATATATCAAAAGTTTAAATGGATTAAATAAAGTATCTAAAGCCTTTAAAATTGTATAGATATTGTTGCAAGCGGATTTTGTCATGGCAGAATCTCATTATCCGAGTTAACCTGATTAATTATCTTTCTCTTTTTTCTTTTTGAATCGAAGGAAAAAAAAGGGGGGGGGGAGAATTATTCGAATCAACTTTTATATTGCCAACACATCCTCCAAAAAGTTATCACTACAGAGATGGTTAATCATTCATTACTTGAATTTGATCAAACTTGTGGAACAGAACAATTGTATATCTACAAATTCCCTGGGGGATCACGATATATCAGCGAAAATGTTTTATGAGAAATGCTTCCCTCACGTTGCAATGCAGCAGCTATCACCAATACTTGGCCCAGTAAGAAGCAGCTTTTTGCAATCTGATGATGTACAAAGCGTTTAACATCTATAATCATATATAGATATACACTAATAAATATACATAAGAATCATGGGGTCACGACAATCGGAGTAGTGATTAGGAGGTCAAGTCTTTTGTAAGTATTCAGAGATTCAAGGTTTAGGATGAAATACAGTAGTAACCGACAAGGTGAAGAAGAAAATCCCATACCCCTCTTGAGACATTTTCATCACCGATCTATATCACTTCAATAAGCCCAAGAGCATTATCATAAACCCATACAACAACGACAGTTTTTTATATCCTTTTGCAATTTTGGGGAGTGGCTACTGAGAAGGGTTTACCTTCTTTTGGTGGTAAGGAATGCAGCAAATTAAGGAAAACCTAGTTTATGGAGGCGAGGCTTCAGGTGAAAAATTAAATGTAACCGAAAAAGAGAAGAGGTAGGGCCCAAAGTTATTGTCTTATCTTCCTCAGAGTTGTATTCAAAGTACCTAAAAAGTTCTATAATCGTGATTTCAAGTTCCCTTGTAAAAACGTAATTTGGCCTATTAATGCTTTAGCAATTTTTAATGAAGTTACTTCACTTTATAAGTTATGTGATTATCTGTATTAATTAAACATATATTACAGTACAGGTGCAATTTTCACCACTGTTATTATTTTTT